>NW_019264943.1:331657-340324 GCF_002742605.1 Olea europaea var. sylvestris
GGAGGGTCGACGATATGGGACGAGAGTTGACAGGGAGGGTCGACGATCTGGCAGGGAGGGTTGACTATCTGACAAGGAGGGTCGACGATATGGGACGAGAGTTGACAGGGAGGGTTGACGATCTATCCCATGATGTTGGAATACTACAGTCTTCCGTTGTCGACCTTCAGGATACAGTAGCGGCGCTTAGAGGAGATTTAGCCTGTAGACGATGGGGGGACAGAGGGGATGGCGGAGATCATGATCGAGAGGGTGGCAGAGATGGTGATGGAAAGGGGGGTCACCCACATTTTTGGCGTGATGAGACATTGGAGTCATTGTGGTTGTCTATGGAGGGGGTGGCCCCGATGGAGATGGGAGAGGGGACTACGGAGGGGGTGGCCACGACGGGAGGGGCCGAGGAGGTGGCGATGGAGGATGAGGCCCCGATGGGGGGGGAAAGAGGTGGCCCCGGAGGTCGAGAAGACGCCCAGCGTGATTGAGGGTAAGAGACATGCTTTTGACGAGACGGAGCAGGTGGTAGGCAAGAGGTTGAAAATGCCGTCACAGTATGTTGTTTCCTCCTTCACGGCTGAGGCCAAGAGAAGGACGTTCATCGATGGGACGTACCCGAACTTATTCAAAGAGGTAGACAATGCCAAGTGGAAAGCGTTCGAGACAGAGTGGAGGAGAATTATCCCCGGGTAAGTATAGTATGATTTTAATAAAGCACTGTACGCTAACTCGTCTACGCTTATTTTAACATTTCCCTCTTTTTTACAGAGTTAGCTGCACGATAGGTCAAAGGACGGTCTCGGACCCTTACAAGTGGTTCCACGATATCACCACTGCGGGAGCATGGCTCGCTGACGATGTAAGTGAACTATTCATTTCGTGTTTTTTATGTATATGTGACCTTGTGTTTATTAAATGAATAACTCATACTTTTTTGGTGTTTCATGCTGCAGCACATCGACCTAGCCATGGACTTGCTGCGAGATCGAGCTCAAAGACATACAAAATCATTTGATGTCCATGGTCGAGTCATATTAAACACCGAGTTCCTGGGTGCCGTTACCATAGAGTATCAGTCGCTCGAACTTATGGGTAACGAGTACACGGTGCCAGAATATATGCTCGAGTGGGTGATAGGACTGTCACCGAGTGTAAAGGAAAATCATGGGAGGGTTGTACACATATGTACATTCCAGCGTACATCAATAAACACTATATTACGCTGGAGATCGTTTTTGCTGACTCGACTATATATGTGTACGACCCAGATCATTCATGTTTAACACAAGGCCAGTTGGAGCAAAACCTGGAGTCCGTGGCTGTAATTGTTCCTATGATGGCCAGATGAGCAGGGATAAATATACAGGATAGATTGCGAATCGTTCGGAACACGACGACAGCGCGACAATCGTAAGGTAAGTGTTTGAACTTTGTTGTTTTCATCTTTCAGATTTAGTTTTTATTTACACAGAACTGAAGTGATTCATTCTTGTTCAATTGCAGCGGCGACTGCGGCATATTTGCCATTAAATACGTTGAATTTTTACGTATAAGACATAAGATTGATGGAATCAACCAGTCGTGGATATAGAACTGGAGAAAGTTCTATAAGACATAAGATTGATTACACAGCTTCTGATCGTGATGTCGTTGTTACGCGCAGAATTTCGTCGATAGTTAAAGACAATGAGAATATAAACGAGTTTACAAATGAGAATTTGATTGCTTTATCCCAAAAGAGACACGAGCCTGGTGGGAGCTCACAGGTTGGAACAAGTGGACCGTCTTTCAATTCATCCCGTATGGCTCTCGATGAGGACTTGTAGGTCGAGCAACTGTTTGAAACCAAGAAAGATTTGCAGGAAGCTGTGCACCGGCTGTCATTAAAATATAACTTTGAGTTCAAGGTAAAGAAATCAAACAAGTCATTGTTGACAGTTGCTTGCGTCGAAGATAGTTGCAGTTGGCGCTTGAGAGCAACTAAGATAGACACGAATGAGTGCTTCGTAACATACTCGCGAAGTGGGAATTCTTCGAAACGATCACAGGCAAGCTCGAGTATGGTTTATTGGTCGACAGATAATGCACAAGTATCAGGATCCACGGACGATCTACAGACCTTCGGACATCATTAACGACGTCCGTCGAGAATACGAAGTTGTCATGAGCTATCAGAAAGCGTGGAAGGCTAAAGAATGTGCGTTGGAGAATTTAATGGGATCGGCTGAAGAGAGCTATGCTAAATTGGCTAGGTATTGCCATAACATGGGGACAACTAATCTTGGCACGGTATTTTTTATTGAGACGGGGGGCGATAATTGTTTTAAATATTTTTTCATGGCTCTCGGACAATGTATTCGGGATTTTCGAAATGCAATGCGACCCGTAATTTTAGTTGATGGTACAACTCTGAAAGTTAAATATCAAGGCAAATTAATTATTGCTACATGTCAAGATGCCAACATCTAAATTTACCCTATTGCATTCGGCATAGTCGACAGCGAGAATGATCTGTCCATGCGTTGGTTCTTTTCTAAACTGAGGGAAGTGATCGTGGAAGTCGAAGACCTTGCATTTGTAACCGATCGAGGACAGTCTATAATAAACGGTCTCGCTGAAGTTTTTCCCGAGGCACATCATGGGTATTGCATGTATCATATACAAGGTAATTTGAAGACTAGGTATCGGGGCACAGGTATCGTTTCATTGTTCAGGAGAGCAGTAGAAGCTTAAAGTGCTGAAGAGTGTAATAAGTTCATGCTCGAGATAGGAAGTAAATCATTACCGGCGTTGGAGTATTTGACGAAGATGGGGATCGAACATTGGGCGCGGTCATACTTTTCAGGACGCTGATACAACATCATGACGTCGAATAACGCGGAATCTCTCAATGCATTGTTTAAGAAGGATCGAGAGTTACCAATTCTCACAATGATTGAGAACATTCGTAACAAGTTACAACAGTGGTTTCATGACCGACGTGCGGCATCACAGAGTTGCACTAGCGTGTTGGCCCCAGCTCAAGAGCAGAAACTGTTTAAGACGGCGGAGATTGCGAGGAAGTTGAATGTGGAAGCACTAGATGAGTTTCGCTTCTCCGTGCAATGTGCACGTGATACGGCATATATGGTGGACTTGACTGATAATACATGCACTTGTACGAGATTTCAGTTGGAGAGTTTTTCATGTGAGCATGCAGTTGCGGTGGCCATGTATCGAGACTTTGCTGCGAGAACGTTATGCTCTTTGTATTATACGACTGAGTCTAAGAGAACAACATGTGCCAAGACTATATTTCCTCTGCCGAATGAAGCCGAGTGGGAAGTTCCCGAGCACATTCTCCCATTTCATAATTTGTTACCACCACCAGTTGAACCGCGTGGTCCTGGACGTCCAAGTACATCTAGAATACCATCTACCGAAAAGTTTCCTCGACCGCGTAGGTGTGGCCGGTGCAGAGCCGTAGGGCATGCTCGACAATTTTGTATCAGTCAAATTTCCCTAAATGACGACTAGACAGGTACGTGAAATGAATAATATTTCCTTTTACTTTATACTGTTCAATATTTTTTATTTATATATCTTCCATATTCAATATTTATTCTTGATAAATGGTATTTATAATGATTCATATGAAAAAAATAGTTCCATACTCGGCATACGAGTAAAATAACAAAAAATAATTAAATTTTCAATTTGAATGTTATATACATTGAATACAAATTTACAATTATTTTATAATAACAAAAAATAATTAAATTTCCAATTTGAATGTTATATACATTGAACACAAATTTACAATTATTTCATAATAACAAAAAATAATTAAATTTTCAATTTGAATGTTATATACATTGAACACAAATTTACAATTATTTCATAATTACAAAAATAATTAAATTTCCAATTTGAATGTTATATACATTGAACACAAATTTTCAATTATTTCATAATTACAAAAATAATTAAATTTCCAATTTGAATGTTATATACATTGAACACAAATTTACAATTATTTCATAATTACAAAAATAATTAAATTTACAATTGAAATGTTACATATATATAAATGAAATTTACGGGTCAGCATTAAATTCGAACAAATCACATGCTAGCTTCTTTCTCCAGTTTTGTATCCACGACTGGTTGATTCCATCAACCTTATATCATATACATAAAAATTCAACGTACTTAATGGCAAATATGCCGCAGTCGCCGTTGCAATTGAACAAGAATGAATCACTTCAGTACTGTGTAAATAAAAATTAAATCTGAAAGATGAAAACAACAAAGTTTAAACACTTACCTTACGGACTGTCGCGCTGTCGTCGTGTTCCGAACGATCCGCAATCTGTCCTGTACATTTATCCCCGCTCATCTGGCCATCATAGGAACAATTACAGCTACGGACTCCAGGTTTTGCTCCAACTGGCCTTGTGTCAAAAATGAATGATCTGGGTCGTACACATATATAGTCGAGTCAGCAAAAACGATCTCCAGTGTAACATAGTGTTTATTGATGCACGCTGGAATGTACATATGTGTACAACCCTCCCATGATTTTCCCTTGACACTCGGTGACAGTCCTATCACCCACTCGAGCATATATTCTAGCACCGTGTACTCGTTACCCATAAGTTCGAGCGACTGATACTCAATGGTAACGGCACCCAGGAACTCGGTGTTTAATATGACTCGACCAAGGACATCAAATGATTTTGGATGTCTTTGAGCTCGATCTCGCAGCAAGTCCATGGCTAGGTCGATTTGTTGCAGCAGGAAACACCAAAAAAGTATGAGTTATTCATTTAATAAACACAAGGTCACATATACATAAAAACACGAAATGAATAGTTCACTTACATCGTCAGCGAGCCAAGCTCCCGCAATGGTGATATCGTGGAACCACTTGTAAGGGTCCGAGACCATCCTTTGACCTATCGTGCAGCTAACTCTATAAAAAAGAGGGAAATGTTAAAATAAGCGTAGACGAGTTAGCGTAAAGTGCTTTATTAAAACCATACAATACTTACCCGGAGATAATTCTCCTCCACTCTGTCTCAAACACTTTCCACTTGGCATTGTCCACCTCTTTAAATAAGTTCGGGTACGTCTCATCGATGAATGTCCTCCTCTTGGCCTCAGCCATGAAGGGGGAAACAACATACTGTGACGGCATTCTCAACCTCTTGCTTACCACCTGCTCCGTCTCGTCAACAGCATGTCTCTTACCCTCAATCACGCCGGGCGTCCTATCGACCTCCGGGGCTACCTCTTCCGCCCCCCATCGGGGCCTCCCCCTCCGTCCCTCCCGTCGGGGACTCCCCTTCCGTCGCCATCTCCTCCGCCCCTCCCGTCATGGCCACCCCCTCCGTAGTCCCCTCTCCCATCCCCATCGGGGCCACCCCCTCCATAGACAAGCACAATGACTCCAATGTCTCATCACGCCAAATATGTGGGTGACCCCCCTCTCCATCACCATCTCTGCCACCCTCTCGATCATGATCTCCGCCATCCCCTCTGTCCCCCCATCGTCTGCAGGCTAAATCTCCTCTAAGCGCCGCTACTGTATCCTGAAGGTCGACAACGAAAGAATGTAGTATTCAAATATCATGGGATAGATCGTCAACCCTCCCAGTCAGATAGTCAACCCTCCCTGCCAGATCGTCGACCCTCCCTGTCAACTCTCATCCCAGATCATCGACCCTCTCTATCAAATCTCGTTGTAGCTCGCCGACCTCCTCCGGTATAAATCTAGTCAAACGGGCATACAAATCATCACTGTGCCCCGGAGACACACGGGGGAGGTGTCTGGACGGAGGTGATGCCAATGGCGGCGGCGATGGCCCCAGTGGAGATGATGCCACTAGCGGCGGCGATGCCCTCGATGGAGGTGATACCAATGGCGGGGACGATACTCTCGGCGGAGGTGATGCCAATGGTGGCGACGATGCCCTCGGCGAGGGTGATCGTCGATCAGCTGGACCGCCCTCCTACATAAATAAAATGAAAAATTACAATAAATTTATACGTCGATTATCTTCAATAAATTATATTTCATTCACATACCCAATCTGGGTCCAAGCTCGAATCAAACATCTCCTCGTCTGGAGTGTGCGGAACGCCTAAATCCCGCACAAGACCCTGAGCCTCCTCTTCCATCGATGGCGTCAACTCAGGTATGACTTCAAGCTGACATATTGACATTTCAATTACTTAACGATCATGTAAACAAGATTTTAAACTACGTATAATATAAATCACAAATGCATAATACTTACCTAAGGATCGTCGAGGAGGGCCGATAATTGCTTTCCAGTGGGACATCCCTCCGTTCACGATGATCTCCAATGATGCATCTGAGGGCAGCGTGTCTCCCCTCACTGCGCAAAGCGGGCCCCCAGTACAGGAACTGTCTCATACACCCAAATCTGTAACACATACACTTATTAAGTATCAATGTAATACACTAAAACTTTAACTTTGATTATATTAAATATTTACCTGCACCGCTATGGGCAATTCATATGTATCGTATTTACGCATCGACCCCCTGGGCCTCGAGTGCGATCTGGTGACATGTACGGTGTCTTCGTAGCATCTTCGGCCCCACGGATAGTTGTTAAACGCATCGATGTCATCAACAACTTGCAAATGAAAAATGTCGATGGTAGTCTACTTGTGATGACACCTCATCACACTCTCGAGGATGTAGACCAGCCCAAGCTTCAATCTATCTAGCATATGGTTGCACCCCTGATCGCGACCATCAAGTCGGGTAGAAGCACCGACCCATGTCCCTAAAAGTACGTCTCATACAGCCTATTGCTTCTCTCCATGGCTGAATCGTCGTCCGTAATCCTCAGCCCAGTGATCAATGTAAACTCAAACATCGAGAAACTGAGGACCTTGCCCCCGAGGTCGAACTGGAGGGAATCGTCGCCGACTGGCCTCAGAAGCCGACATAGAAGTGCATCCAAGATCTGTCCTGAGTACTGCACCTCTCGCAACTAGTACAGTGGCCACAAGAAGGACTGTCGTAGAATATCTCCGTGCTGATCATCGAGCAGCTCCAACACAATCAAGAGAACCGAACTCTAACTTCCATACAATCACAAATATTATATTTGAAAAATATATTTACAAAAAACAACAAATCAAATTAAATGTATTGTCAAAAAAATTAAAAAATATAAATATTATTTAAATAAATTGAAAAAAATCAAAGATTTTCATAAAAGAATAATAATAGGAACAAAACAAATTGTTAATTTCGAACAATATTATGTATTCAATTATTAAATTATGTAAAAAAGGAAATTATAAAAATTAAATAATTAAATACATTTTCGAAAAATGTAGAGACTATTTATATTATTTAAATAAATTTGAAAAAATAAATTAAAGATTATTTCATAAAAAAAAAGGAACAACACAAAATTGTTAATTTTAGAATATTTCAATTATTAAATTATATAAAAGACAAATATAAAAATTAAATAAATAATTACTTTACATTTTCAAAAAATGTAAAGTCCATTTATATTATTTAAATAAATTTGAAAAAATAAATTAAAGATTATTTCATAAAAAAAATAATCAACATTGTTAATTTTGCAATATTTCAATTATTAAATTATATAAAAGACAAATATAAAAATTAAATAAATAATTACTTTACCTTTTTTTAAAATGTAAAGACTATTCATATTATTTAAATAAATTTGAAAAAATAAATTAAAGATAATTTCATAAAAAAAAAGAATCAACATTGTTAATTTTACAATATTTTGATTATTATATTATATTGACAATGATAAAAAATTAAATAAATAAATAACATAGTTACTATTTAATCAAATAAAAAATTTAATTAATTACAAAAATTATAAAAAAAATTAAAATTAAATATATAACAGTCTGGGCCTTTAACGGTCGGCCCAGATTGTTAACCCAGACTGTTAACAGTCGGTTTACCCGACTGTTAACAGTCAGGTAAGCCGACTGTTAACGGCCGGGGCCGGGAATCGGTCGAAAATCGACATTCCCAGCCACTGAACTCCAAAAAGAAGTTAAAATCCACATTTTTCACACTCCCAACATGCCCACAATCTAACTACTCATGCCCATAGATCTAATTAAACCGAAATTATTAAGGAAAATGCTATAAACTTGCACATGAACCGCATTAACTGGAGAAAAGTGATGAAACTAACCGGTTATTTTATTTCCGGTGTAGATGATAGTCGTTGCCGGTGGTGTCGGTGTCGGTCGGTCAAATTTCTGGAGTCGGTGTCGGTCGGTCGGTCAGAGATTTTCAAACAGTGTGAAGGGTAAAATGGCCTTTTACTGTAAAGGTTTTTTTTTTTAACTTAATTTGTTTTTTTTTAATTCATTTAATGGGTCAAAGGCCAATGTCAAATTTTGTTACAGTGGAAGAGCCATTTTCGTGTATTTCCTCCAATAAGAACTTCCTAGCCTCATCAGGACCATAGCCAGTAGATCTTAATGCTAACATACCTGGAACAAAACAAGCAATTTCATCCATCTACACATACAACAAATGATAAAAAAAATCATTGCTACTTCCATGAATTTTGTTTTCAGCAGTAATTTTACCCATTAGCACTATATATCACCTTATCTATTAAAGAATTCCCAATCTTCGCACAA
>NW_019264943.1:349830-353626 GCF_002742605.1 Olea europaea var. sylvestris
AACAAAAAATTAAAATTCTATTTAATCTATTTTTAAATATTTCGTTCATTATCTTAACATATTATTTATTTCATATTTAATTATATTTTTTAACATAAAAATTAAAATAAATTAATGAAAAAAAAATATGAATGGTCGGGTCCGGACCGGCCAAATGGTTCGGACCCGGACCTGATGGTCTGTAATTTACGGACCAAAATTCCGTCCAGCTCGCCGAAAAACTCCATTTTCGGCGAGCTCCGTCTCATTTTTTCAGTTTTTTCAACATTTCAATCTCAAATTCGATATTTTCTGCCATTTTAACCATAAAAAATTGAATTTAACTCATTCAAATCCTAAATATTCAAACTTACACATTTTCAAAGAAATTATTTATAGAGAACATGTCTAACCTTCCAGAAAATGGCGTTTCTCTTGCTGATCGTGGTGTGTCCAGAGAGGTTGAAGTGGGACAGGTCTGGGTCGTTGGTAGGCGGCAGATCCGGACTCCTTTGTTACTTTTTTTTCCTCCTCTTTTTTCTCTCTATTTCTCTTCTCTTAGTTTGCAAATGAGGGGGGTATTTTCGACCATAACAATTTTGTTTACATTTCCTTTTTTTTTATTACGAAAATTTTGGTCAAAGGCCTTTGTGGAAAAGTGGGTGGGTGGGGCAGCCATTAGCCACCATTTCCTTGCCAGGCGAGGAGGAAGCATAGTAGCCTGTAGGGTTTGTTGTCGATTTAGGAAATTAGAATTGATAATGGTTTGATAAATTGTACTAGGAAATAGGAATATAATGAATGGGTTATATGATTTTCAATTGAACGAACAGTGAAGCAGCCTGATTGGAATGGGCCTAATTTTTATTTATTGGAAATTAGACAATGGCAGGTGTTTGGAGACCGCTTTTAAAAAACCAGGTCCAAAGTTCAATTAATCAAAAATTAGGTTTATATATATAATTACTCAACCTCTAAATCCCCAAATTAATTCCAATCCCTAATTATTTCAACCCATCCCATTACAAACATTTTCCCATCCCCGTCTATCCCTTCTCTCTTCACCGTCGGCGACACCTTCGAACTCTGCAACCGGCGATGAAGGAGATGCGTCGGTGCCGACGGAGGAGGCAATGCAACTTTCAGTTTCAGCAGGGGGGCATTTGCGGCAGCATCGCGACGCTGCAAGTGATGGTTTCGGCCCCTTTTCTTCCTTCTCTATCTTCGACGTCGGTGACCCATTCCTCTGTTGTTCGTCGTTGATGGTGGTGGTGTGGTTCATTGACCGATCGACATCGTCATGCGCAGCGGTTCTCTCGATTGCAGTGGCGAGGCGATGCTGCTTCTTCTCTGTTCACGAAGGCGACGGCGGTGCACTAGTACTGACACAGATGCTGTGAGATGTGCGTCGTGGGTGCGTGGTGGTGATGGGTGTGGCTGCGTTGGTGTTGGCGTCATGGTGGAGTCAGATATGGTTGCTGGTTGCCTTGTTGTTGTGTTGTTAGCACTAAAATCGACGACGAAGCTGCAGTTCTCACTTTTTCGATCTGCACTTTGGGGGGGTTTAGGGCTTTTCGATCTCGCGACTATGGGGATCTGCGGCGGTTGTTTTGGAGGTGCTAGTGAGGTGTTGATTATGTGTGGTGGTGTTTCTGGTGTGGTGTCGATGGTGGTTGTGGTCGTGTGATTTTTCGACATGTTTTGTTGTGTTTTTGAGGTGGTGGCGGCGTTTATGACCAACTAATTAGGCGTATGTGACCAACTAATTAGGTGCCTGTGACCAAAAATTTGTGGTGAATCAGTATCAAAGTTGGGTGTTTGGCATATGTGACCAATTATTTTATTATTTGTGACTAATTATTTAACTGTAACCTTAAAATTTAATAATTTGTAACTAAAAAATAATATGTGACTAACAAACTGTGATATGTAATTTGAATAATCTATAACTTCGAAATAATTTGTAGCATACAAAATTTTTGATTTGTAATCACGAAATAATTTGTGACCAATTAATTTAATGATATGTGACCGGTAAATAAATCTGTGACCTATAATTATGAATATGTGACCATTAATTGTATAAATGTGACGTTATTATCTTTATTTAATAAATATTTTTAATTAATTAAATAAAAACTTGATTTTTGCATAATTAAACTTAACATATGATTTTTGAAATGTGTATAGTTAAAACATGGTTTGTGAATTTTTCCCTTTTATTTAAAAACGATAGGCCCAAAATTTTAAACAAAAAGAAAAAAGAAAAGGCCCAATCTCATTCCACTAACATGTGGCTGTCATCTTCTCTCTTTTTCTTCCACTTGCAGCTGCGGTTCAAGCCTAGCTGGTTGGCTGCTCCCGACAGCAACTGTAAATTCCAACGGAGCTAGTACTCGCGGCTAAGCCCTCTTGCTGGGTGTTGGCTCCACCACTGTTTGTGAGTATTTAGATGTCAAACTCATACATAAAGAAATCTACAAATTACATCAAGAACCATGCTCATACATAAATCCATTTGAATGAATTGATTTTTAGAGTTTGTTAATGAAACCTTAAACAATTAGATGAAGGCCTCATTGTTGCCTCTGCTCAATGAATACCCCAAGCGGTGGCTAAGGAAAAATCAAGACATATATTCAAGATAGAATCGAAGATTCCCAATCAGCCTTTGTCACTCACAGATGGAAGCTCGAAGTCAAAGAAAAAAAGACAAAGTGTCTACAAATCGGGAGGGTAAGATCTGATTTCTATGGAAGATGGAAAAATATGGTAGAATTTTATATTTGAGTATAGAACCAATTAGATGAAAAAATATAATTTAAGAATACAAAATACTATGTGGAGGAAATCGAAACCATGATCATGTGATTAAAAGCCACGAGCTCTACCGACCGTGCTAAGAGGTTATGATCAACATAAAGGATTATGAACCATGAAATTTACCCAAAATTTAAAATTCTAATTTGTAAATCAATTTTAATTTCTATTTCTAACTTGTCCACCTTACCCCATTTCTTCTTCAAATTTAACCCACCACCCATATTTCTCTCTTAGAACGTTGTCCTTCTTTCACTCGTTCAAAAATAGTAGCTCCAACAACTTTCGACGATCATTGTCTAAATATCAAAAATCTTGAACTCAAAATCCAAAATCTTCAACAGCTAAACAATATGTTCCTTCAGCACTCATCAAAGGAATCATCTCCTTTGATTAGTGGAATCCCTTTTACGATCTAGGTGCATATTAAAAAATTGGTGCTTTATTATCAAGAGCAATCATTTTATCAAAATGCATTTGCTCCAATCACATTCTCATTTATGGAAACATGGAAATGAGATTTCATTATTTAGATTTGGATTCACTTCACGAAGCCTATGTCATTCAATTTGTGGTTTGTTCCGTTGTAATGTGGAATTTACCTAACGACTTTCTAACTGAATTCGCTCATTATTCATTGTTATATGATATAGAGTATTATGGGTTGGGTTACAATTCAGGAAACGTAACTTAGCTGGACAGTGGACATTCTTTGAGATTGAAATTTTAAGCCTAAAATCAAATTCTTGATACAGGGTGCAACGTTTTCCTCATCCATTGCCCTTTAGGGCATTGCATTCGCTTCTCGAGGATATTTCCCATGTGTATTCGAACAAAACATATAGAGTTATGGATTTTAGCATTGAGAATGAGAATCATTATGAGTTGACGATTTGAATAGATATTCCAATCGTAAATGTTACAATGGAGTTGGATTTTATAGGAGTATGTCTTTCTTTAACTGCTGCTAAGGAGTTTCGTGTTGGTATATAAATGA
>NW_019264943.1:370615-375984 GCF_002742605.1 Olea europaea var. sylvestris
TTTTTTCTTTAAATATAGTGGAAATCTCAATGTAGATAATATAGATAATAAAATTCTTGTTCAAATGCTCACAATGTTGGAGAGGATAGAAGAAAAATACAATGAATATCAAGATTTTAGAGAAGAAATCACAGGGAAAACAGGTTAATGCATTTTGTAGATGAATTGAGGGATTTAATTGAATTGAAAGGGGTATTTTCTATGATGAGGATATTTTAGATATTTGACATTATTTGTTTATTGTATTTTATAAATGAAGGTCATTTGACCAAGAAACATTAAAGAAAGATTATTTTATCAAAATCATTATTTGACTAGACTTTTTTATCAAATCCCCCTAAATAATATTCGCTCGAATCCGAGAGAGAAGCTATGTTTAAAACGCCCTTTCGCAAAGTTTCTTTATCAAAGTTTGATAAAGACAGAAAACAGAGAAAATCATACACACGCAAAGGAAAAAAATTGACAAACCGAGAACACTATTCAGATCTCATCTTCCCTTCAATTTTGAATCAACATTCTGTAAAGGTATTCCAATTTTGTAATTTTTCGTCGGAATTAATTTTGGAAGGCTAGCAGTGTTTATATATCTTTCTTGAATCATTGAAGGTTTTTATTTTATTTTATTATTTTGTATTATTAATTTAAATATCGAAATGTTACTGTCTATTAATATTAATTAGTTTTTAGTTTATTCTCTTTGGTCCCAGATTCTAGTTATGACTCATGTGTGTTGCTTGCCGTTGGTTGTTTAGTAGTAGAATTTGATACTCGGCTTGTCTGAAGGAAAAATATTTTCCGTTGTAATTATTTACATGAAAAAAGGTATTTTGTATTGGGTTTTGGTTGATGTAATGAAAATATTTTGTTGTGGGCAGTGGGGGTTGGCAATGGCAGTGGGTGAAAAATCTGGAGGGATTGATACAAAGTTTTTTTTTGTTCGAAAAATGTTGTTAGGACAACGTTTCTTGTCGAAACGGAAATAATTGAAAAGTTAAGCATGAAATTTTACATTGAAACTTTGAAGAATGGACATGGGCAAGTAGACACATGATTTTTCAACATAAATTAATTTAAATTATTTACATTTATAGAGTATATCTTTATTTCTTAATTTTATTTTCAACAAATCCTTTTTAGTTTATGGTTTTTGTTGGTGAAGTCCTTTAAACTGATTCGTAGCTATTTGTTAGATATAAATAACTATGAGTTAATCCATATATTACTACTAGTGGGGAAATAAAAATTGATAGTTGGCATAAAAAAAAATTCGACTTCAGTTGGTTGAACTTTTCACGTGTAATCCACCACATTGCTTGTTGGATAAGTGTAGTGTCATGTGTATAGTTAAAATTAGAAAGAAAGTTCATGTAACTTTTCACTCACGATACACCACGTTGCATGTTGTTTACGTGTCTTCAGGTATTGTCAACTAACACGACACACAGCTCCAATAAGAGGGCCGGTGATTCATAGGAAAAAAGTGGAGACTAAATTTTTTGATTGATTTTGTTTGCTGGATTGTTTTGGAAGGTAAAGTCAAATGGGACATTCCACCAATACGAAAGTTACTAGATTAAGTTTAAGTTCTGTGACTTCTGTCTCACGAGCTATTTTGCGAAGGAAACTAAATGCGTACTATGATGTTAGCTATGGAACTGTAATATTCAAAAATAAAAGATAAAAAATGTATGAATGTATGAGCTTTCTGAAAAATAATGCTTGTTCTTAGTTAGAAAATAATTTTGGTGACCTAGTGCTTTGATTGAACAAAACGTCTAAAAGTTGAACACCATTATCAAGTTATTATGCTGGGATCGAAATTCATGTTAGAACAGTGTAAACTTTTATTTGGTTACTCTTTGTGATTCCTAAAAATGATGCTAGAAGCTTTCAGGAAAGACAGAGATGTGGGATATGTAGCTAAGAGGTAATGAAAAGGTATCGGTTTAATTTTATGTTGGGAAGATCTACTATGGAAATCTTTATGTACTTTGAAGATGGATGGAAAAACATGTTGAAAAGAAGTATAATTTCCAATTATTTTTATTGATTTAGAAAGGCAAATGATAGAGTTCTTACAGGAGCTGTGTTAGGTTCTACTAGAAAATCAAGTTTTATTTAATATTTAAGAAAAAAGAGAGATATATGATTAAGCAGTCGCAAGTGTAAGGTCTGGTGGCGATGATTATTACTATAGGCTTGTGTCGAGTTTCTGCTTAGGTCCTTATGCTGTTAAAGTTCACAGGAAAATTTTATTTAGAAGTTTTTAAATGGTTATTAGATGAATTATACTTCTTATGTGAACCCTGTTGCATGATGTATGCTGGAACCCATTCAAAATTTGATATATATATATATATATATATAACGTCACAAGTAGATGAAGAACCTTAACCCAATGATTTCTTGAATCAAGAACTGAGGTTTAAAAGGTTGAACGTCACAAAGATTGAAAATTTTTAATAAAACCTGGATAGGTCTATTAAGAACAAGATTGAAAGCGAATTCTCACTTTATAATTAATCTTTCAAAATAATTTGTTCTTTATTTGTAATGAATAAAACCTTATATATATGAGGACTCAAACAAACCTAATTAACTGGTAAAACATCAAGAAAATACTAAATAAATAGAGTTCTAATCAAAACGGAAAACTAAATTCATGTGGATCAATTTTGTACGATGTATAACGCTCCACGGAATTTGCTCTCGTGTTTTGAAATTTATTGGCTCACACAAGCGAAAATGTAAAGCAATATGTGTGCGTTGCTTTCTAGCTAGGCTCCCGGCTCCACTTCTTCCTCCTTTGCTTGAATCAACTGTACCAAGGTTGGTTCTTCTTCTTTCACGCTCATCTCGAAACTTGGTATCTTACTTGTTGAACTTGAACACTCGGCCCACGTAGCTTAGACAAGTCCTTGCATGGCTCCCTTGATCTTTTTTTGCTTTTGACCTTGTTATCGGCCCCTTCTAAACATATAAAGGATCCTTGCTAGCTTGCTTTCCGTGATACTCATCAAGTTCAGTATTGAAGGATTGGATGTTGAAGGACAAAGCTTAGAAGATGAATATAGTAGAAACAAATATATTAAGATGAATGTGTAATCATAATACAACAGATCAAAATAAGAAATGGGGATATACTCCTACGAGTCCGACCTGATGTGGTATACAAGTTAAGGATAAATTAAGAGAGGAATGGCTTGATGGTTTTTTATATGTTTTGTGCATGCCTAAAAATTCACTAATTTATAGAACAATGGGCCTAGTTGGACAAGTTAGAAGAGAGAGATTTGGTTGCAAGATGTTAGATTTCATTAGAGTTTTGAGTATATATAGAGCCCGTTTGGCATAACTTTTGAAAAGCCAAAATGAGTTTTTAAGATCTAAAAGCTGTTTTTGAACCCGTTTGACTAATTTTATGAATGATTCTTCTAATTAGAAGAGCTTTTGGTATGACTTTCTCTAAAATTACTTTCGGAATATGAAACTCTTTCAAAAATTAATTTTCAAACAAAAATTAAGGTAGCTTCTTTCAAAAACTTTTTTACCGAAAGCAAAAGTGCCAAACGGACCCATGGTCGAACCGAGTTGCGAGAAGCACTTTGTTGTGGCGAACTTCACTTTTATTGGAAATAAGACTTGATTTATTGATAGTTGATATTTTATATATACTTTGTACTAATAGGAAAGTTATACTTTCCTCTCTTGGTTATGATTTGGCTTATGATTGACCAACCTTTTATTAAATCTATACTAGATTAGAGTGCTTGTGACATCTTTACATATAAATTTGTGCAGATCTGAGGAGAGAAAAGTACAAAGTTAATAATAAATAATGGGCTCAGAGGGAGAAAATTTCGATCATTCAGGACCCTTGCATCTGACAACAGTTGACTGGTATGACACTTACACTTTGTAATGTTTATGAGTATCTGAAATGTTAAGGATATGGATTGTAGAGAGATTGCATTTAAGAATCTGCTATTCGTAATTAAAAAAAAGTAAAGTAAAGATAATAGTAATGATAAATAATCGGGGGACTTATTACGCTGCAAATATGGCACACTGAAAACTTGCAGCCATTTCCTAATCTGCTTGACATCATTTGAGTTTGACAACCGAGCAAAAACTGGTGTAATTGTATAGCGGTATCTGAAAACTTATCTTGAGGATGCCCTAAAGAACGAATGGTATCCTTATGAATATTTAAACCAAAATTGTGAAAGCATTTAAAGATACATGACCAGTTGAGAATCGCGATGTTTAAGTACACGATCTAAAAGTGCCTCCTCCTCATATTCAATTCTTGATATAACTTACAGAAATTTTTTTCAGTCTGAGATAAAGCAACATTTTGTGTTGGAAATTCTCTACCATGCCTGCAAACCGCTCTTTCAAAATTTTACCAAGAAAAAGTCTCTGTTAAGAATAAAAATTAATAGTTACAATTAAAGAGCTGCTGCATATTTGGTTATGCTTTATAGTTAAACTTATTTTTCAATAACTTTGTTTCCAGACATGTTTGAATAAGTTACTTTTTTTTTTTTAAGGAAAAATAGTTATTTAAATAGTAAGGTAGGGGTTACTTTCAAAATGTGTAACTACTTATTTCCAACTTTTAACCAACATATCAAGTTTAGTTAAACATATTTACTTATAAGTAAATTCTCAAGTAATTTTTTTAGTTTAGCCACACATGCACCTGATCCTATATGCTGTTTTTGGCAGGACAAATTTCAGTCACCGAAGGTCTGTTGCAGCTAGTTTGGTTCAGAGTGTCTACATTTTGGAGTGGGATCGTCAGGAGAAGCGGGAAGGAAGCGAAGCCCTTGCCCCTCCTTGGTGGAAATTCTTCAATTTTCAGCTGTACAGACAACTGATTGATGATGCCGATTCTTCTGTCTTTGGTGCAATCTATGAACTCAGTTGCACTGCATCAGAAAACATCCCTTCGGCACAACAAGCCCCTCGATATATTGTCGCTTTTCGAGGCACTATTACCAAGGGGGATGCATTTTCACGAGACCTTGAATTGGACGTCCACATTATTCAAAATGGTCTTCACGGGACATCTCGCTTTGAGATAGCCATACAAGCTGTTCGACACGTGGTGGCGACATTTGGAAATTGCGGTGTTTGGGTAGCCGGCCATTCACTGGGGTCGGCCATGGCAATGCTTGCTGGGAAGAATATGGCAAAGAGTGGAGTATTTCTTGAAGCATTTTTGTTCAACCCACCATTCTTTTCTGCCCCAATTGAGAGAGTCAAGGATGAAAAGATGAAACATGGCATAAGAATTGCAGGCAGTGTGATTACAGCTGGACTTGCTTTTGCTATGAAACATAAGGACACAAAAAATGGGT
>NW_019264944.1:0-1407 GCF_002742605.1 Olea europaea var. sylvestris
GAAATAGGGCGAAAAGTACATAACCAAGTTTGCTTTCGGAGAGCAATAGGAAGATCATGATTTGGAGATTCATCGGAAAGATTCTCATCAGGTCTTATCATTTGTTCTAACCCTCTTGGTGCACAAGTGTGAGAGTTTTTCAATTTGTTTTCCATCATCTCACATTGAGTTCAAGTTTTCTTTTGTATATGGCACATCAGAAGCTAGGGTTGTGGATTCTGTATGAGTTAGGTCAAACGAGAAAGGATCAAAGTCTAAGAATTTCCAATTTGGAGCCCAATCTTCATTGAAATTTTCCTCCTAAAGAGAAGGTTTTTAAAAGTATGGTGTAGTTTCGAAGGTGAGATTGAGCCTAACAAATACCTTTTTAATAGAATGGTCATAGTATTTTGTAGTCTTTTTGAGCAGGCGAGTATATAATAAACATACAATTTATTGCACCTGGGTCAAGTTTATTCCGATGTTGGGAGTGAACATGTACAAAAGCTGTACTTCCAAATACTTTCAAGGGTAGATTTGTGCTTAGATGGGAAGTGGAAAATTAGTTTTGGAGTTTTTGGATAGGTGAGTCGAAATAAAAGTACGACTAGACATTCGATTGATGAGAGATGTCAGAATGACATCTTCCCAAATGTTTTTTGTAATATTTGTAGTGAACATTAAAGTATGGCAACTTCTAGTATCTGCTTTTTCATTAAGCAATTCCATTTTGTTGGGAAGTGTTGACACATGAGCATTGATCGACTATCCCATATTTTTAAGATAGTATTGCAAAGTGTTATTGAAATATTATGTACTATTGTTAGTGCACAGAATTTGAAGCTATGCTTGAAATTTGGTTGAATTATAGAGTGGAAATTTATGAATACTGCTTAAACATCGATTTTTTCTTTGAGTAGATAAACCCAACATACCCGAGTGTGGTCGTCTAAAAATATGACAAACCACTTAGTTTGGGTGGTTAGGATTGCGGAAAGGTTCCCACAAGTCGCTGTGGATCATGGCAAATGGTTTATATGTGGAATTTGGAAATGATGTACACTTATATTTTGCAAATTCACAACTTTTACACTGAACCTCAATAGATGTTGTATTGATGAAAATGGAAGGTAAAACACCTTTTAAGTATTGTAAACTAGGATGACCCATTCTTTTGTGCCATAACAAAATTTTACGATCCCTAGAGGTAGATGCAGAATTACAGCTTAAACGTCGACTTAGTTTACTCGTGTCAATTCTCTTAAACTAGTATAGTCCTTCATGCTTCTTAATACTGCCAATCGTCTTCCTCGATAATAGGTCCAAAAGAAACAATGAGATGGAAAGAAATTAGCATGGCAATTGGAATTTTTGGTTAATCGACTAATAGATAACAAGTTATATGACAAATTTGGGAGATGAAGAACA
>NW_019264944.1:10622-11583 GCF_002742605.1 Olea europaea var. sylvestris
AAGAAGAGAGTCAAATATAACCAGGAATAACTTGCCGATTAAAAGCAATTGCAAGCACAATTTCTTCCTGAACCAATATACATAGATGCCGGCAAATCATTCCTGGCTGCAATCCACTCTCCACCTCTTCATGCAAAGCCCTCCGACAAAACATTTCCTCAGCTTATGGAGAGATAAGCACTACCATTTAAATAGGAAGAGAAAGGGGTTTGTTATGTGATTATAATGAATGGAGAAGACATATTCTCATCCCAATATACACTAGAAAGCTCTATTTGATTCATTATTCGAGTTGACTATTAGTATGAATAGACCTAACAAAAATTATCTTATTAGTCCTTGTTTAACCCTCATTTCTTAAAATTCATTTTTAATCACACATTTCATGAGGCAATAACTTTTATTAACTTTTTAAGTATATATTTCATCAATTTTTATCAAAATTTACTAAAAATTTGATTTTATCAAAACCAAATGACAACTTAATATATATGATGTGGCAGGAAATAAAGAAAGAATGATAAACACCAATATATAAACACTTCAAAAGCATATCGGCTAGGTAACTTCTCGAGAATTTGAAAATCAAGAGTTCATTTTTCATAAAGAATACCAAACTATTGATAAAAATTGAGACAAATGCCAAGTTTGACCCCCCACTTTGGGGGAAAATATTATTCAAGAATAGTGCTTTTTTTTTTTTTTTGGAAGAATATGAGGTTGAAAGTGAGTTTTGAATTTTTATTTTTATTTTTATTTTTATTTTTTTGATAAAATGGGACTCATACAATGGTCTAATAATAAAAATCTATCTAACAGTGAATCATAGCTAGTATTAATTTTTAAAGAAAACTCTTCAATCCTAACTTTTACTTTATAAAGTCATGAAATAATCCCCAACCATTAACAATAAGGGTGAATTCGATTGTAAGCCTAAAATTTGTATAGAAGGAAAATAAAT
>NW_019264945.1:0-414 GCF_002742605.1 Olea europaea var. sylvestris
AAAATATAAAGTCACGTAACTCATTTAGAGCCCGTTTGAACCACATTATAATGAAAATAAGAATGAGAAATAGAGCCGTTATGAGCCCCACATCAGAGATAGAAATTCAGAGCCTGTTTGGGCCCGATTTTTTTACCCAAAAAATTGATTTTATGATCGTTATTTTACTATTTCAATCGTCATATTAGACTTTTTCTCTCACAGGTGGACCCCACTTTTCTCCTAACAGTCAAAAAATCAATTCCCAAAATCACTTCTAAACATGCTCTCAAAAATTGTGACTTGATATGATGGATAACAGTCATATTTTTCATTTTAATGAGATAAAAATGGGGCTCAAACAGGGACTTAATTGAACATATAAAAGGTAACTATTTAAACTGGTACTTTAGCACGATTGGTACTATGTAACTT
>NW_019264945.1:10839-11577 GCF_002742605.1 Olea europaea var. sylvestris
AAATGCAAAGTTGATACTTAGCTTTTGTTCTTGTAGAACTAACAGGAAGAAAAGAATAAAGTTCCCAAATAAAAATAAAAAAGTGACAATAATTAGCGGGGACAAAGCTATAGGTACCATTGTAAAGTTAATTAATTTGGTACGGAAGGAATGGAATAATTTGATTAGCAAGTTATCCAATGCCAAGCATTACACTATAAAATTATGTCTCGTTCTCATTAGAATATCTCTACATAAAACGTAAGGCTTTTGTTTTAATCCTTATTCGTGAGATTGCCTTCTTATGCGATAGATATATTATTAAAACACTATCAACTTCCATTCTCTATTTGATTTCCTCACTTAATATACATATTTCGATCAAATTGGAAAGCTTGTGCTATTGCAGTAGGGCGCGTAACATTCTCGAATCACAAGGTAGCTGATTTTTCTTAATTATATATGTTTATTCAATCTTTCTACACATATATTTACTCCACTCCATTTTGTAGTGACTCCAATTTAATTAATTTTTTCAGTACTATTCATTAGAGTGATTGGGCATATTTGGAGCACAAAGTAGGTACTTCCAATGCATTTTTATGCCTCTGGACATTTAATCACAATTTTTTTCCTTCTCACCCATAATCAATAAATTTGCTCAATAAAAAAAAATTAATAATAATAATAATAACAGTAAGTACAAAAATCCATAAATCCAAACATACAATCTGAATATGAATAAAAGGTAAAAAATAA
>NW_019264946.1:0-588 GCF_002742605.1 Olea europaea var. sylvestris
CACTGATTTTCGACACGTTGTTTGACACGTGCATTGTTGTCCAATGTTAATTGGATGGGAAAATTGATTGAAATTTAAACTGTCCAATATGGTAATGTCACGTGGCAAAGGGTAAACTAAAGTGTACATGTAGGAAATTTTTTGTCGATTGAACTTTGTTATTTGTAAACTGATTTTTAACACATTGTTTGACATGTGCATTGTTATCAAGTGTCAATTGGATGGAAAACTGTTTGAAATTTAAACTATCCAAGGGGGGTAATGTAACGTTACAAAGGGTAAACTAAAGTGTACACTATATTGTACATGTAGCAAGGTTCTTATCGATTGAACTTTGTTATTTGTACTTTAATTTTTGACACGTTGTATGACATTTGCATTGTTTTCAAGTGTCAATTGGATGAAAAAATTGTTTGAAATTTAAAATGTCCAATAGGGTAATGTCACGTGGTAAAGTGTAAACTAAACTGTACTCCATAGTGTACACGTAGTAAGTTTCTTACCGATCGAACTTTGCTATTTGTACACTGACTTTTGACAAGTTGTCTAACACTTGCATAGTTGTCAGGTGTCAATTGGATGCGAAAA
>NW_019264946.1:10136-11576 GCF_002742605.1 Olea europaea var. sylvestris
TACATGTAGCAAGGTCCTCTCCGATTGAACTTTGCTATTTGTACACTGATTTTTGACACGTTGTTTGACACTTGCATTGTTGTTAAGTGTCAATTTGATAGAAAAATTGTTTGAAAAATATACTGTCCGATAGGGTAATGATATGATCCAAGAGTCGAGCCCGACGAAGACAAGTGCGAGACGAGATCCGTTGATAGTCGATGACAGACCAATGACGCGATCAAGGACAAAGCAAGTGAAACAAGTGATGGGATTGCTCGTTCAAGAAACCATTACTGGAACCATGTGTTTGGACTCAAAATGGAGCAACTTACATGTTCGGGTCGAGGGCCGAATCAACTTGGAGCAATTTGTTATCACGCGACGAAACCGGAGGCTGAAAATAAGCCTGTGCGGGAAACCGGAGGCTGAAAACAAGCCTCTGTGACCGCACAGGCAAAAACACCATGTGATCGTAGGTATACCAAAACTCAAGATGGATTTTTAGTTGAACCATGCGACCGCATGGAAATACACTATGCGGTCGTATAGACCATTTTTTGGTCGAATTTCCTAATTTTGGCAATTTTCCATATTTTGGCAATTTTTGATTCGTTTCCATACTTTGGGGATTATGATTGACTTTTGCACGATTTTTACCTAGTTTTTAGGTTTAGTATAAGTAGGAGTTTCCATTCAGTTGTTAAAACCTTTGACATATTTGATATTGAATTAAAAGTGAGGCATATTGTCTTCTCTTCATCGTTCTTCATTGAACAACTTCGAACTTATCAAGTGTAAACTTGTAGCGTTCAAACAACCGGATTTAATTCTTGGATTACGTGATCAAGGTGTCTTTTAAGCGTCGTTCTTGTTGGGTTTTTTGGTTTGACTTTCTTTTGGTTTAATCCTAAACTCTTGGATTAATTTGGCTTTCTTGGGTTCGTCAATCTCTTTGTGGGTTTCGTAGTCAATGTTGCTACGGGATTCACATCAGTTGGTATCAGAGCTTAGCTCCAAATTAATTAAAGGTTATATCTTTTCTTTATTTATTTGAGTCGTTAATTTTGCTTTTCTTAGTTTCTTCTTCAATTTAATTGTTCTTTCTTAGTTCTTCTTTGTTCTTGTTTTTCTTTTCGTCGTTTCATTGAGTTTTTAGTAGTTTAATTATCTTCTTTCATCAAGGTGTAAAAAAAAAATTGATATTATTATTGTTTGATTTTATTTTTCTACCAACAATGATTACTACATTTTGATTGACTTTGGGATATTCAATTGGGTTCGATTTTTTCAATCTTCTATTGAGTCTATTCACATATTCTTGTCAAAACATTCATCTATTCCACTTATTCAAGTCCTTTGATTTTTGTGGTCTTCGATTAATATTCAGTTTGTTTGAATTCCCGGTAAAATAATTGATTTAGTTCACTTGGTTCTTTGAAGTGTTTGAAGGGAGACTTT
>NW_019264947.1:0-1167 GCF_002742605.1 Olea europaea var. sylvestris
GATATGTGGATAGTTTTAGTATTATTAAAATTCACAATAACTCTATTCTAATAAGTAATGTTGGTTGTTAATAAAAAGAAGGTTGAGTTTTAAGCTCTTAATGAAGTTCGGTAATAAATACAAGTATCTCTAAAAGTAGCAAAGATACTGGAAGAACTTCACCTAGATAAACTTTGAGATGGTGCTGTCTCAATAGAGAGTTGGATTTTTTTCCTAAAAGTTTATTAAAAAGGATAATCGCAAGGCCATGTTAGCACTAAATGAGTTTGAGGAGCTTGAAAACGCATGATACTTGTGTGTGTGTTCTTACTAGTATTACCTCAAGGAATAACTAGTTCAAAGCTTCAACACTACCCTTGATTCCGACTTTATTTTATTTAAATTAACTGATTTAAATCGAAATATATCTAATCCTTATGCATGAATGTTTATATTGTGAGTATGAGATTTTATTGAATGCTGAACAAGTGGAGAATTGTTATATAGTTGTTCAAGAATAAAAAATGACATGTGTGGAATGAAAGTGGAAACAAACACAAACGAGCCAAACCCATGATCTATGCGACCGCATAGACACTATAAGGGTGCAGTTGCATAGAGGCCCTGCTTTTGGAAAACCTATGCGGTCGCATAAGTTAATACTATGCGACCGTATAAGGTAATCAATTAGCCATTAGGGCCATTTTTTGTTTGAATTTTGGTAGCTTTTCACTAAGTTTTGACACCACTTCGTATGGCCATGACTGATGGTTATAAATATGTGACTGTGGATCAAGGGATAATATGAGAAAACCATAATATCATAGAGCCACAATTGAGATAATCTACTTCATTCCAAAATATTGAAATTCATTTCTATTCTCATTTTCAACTCCCTGTATTTGCATTCTCAAGTTTGAAAGGTTTCATTAGTGCTTGAGTGATAAATCCTTGTAAAGGCTTGATAAATCCTACAAACCATTTGCCAAGTATCCCTTCAAGCATCTTATTCAATCCGAGAGAAGGCAAATGTCGTTTAAAGTCAACAATTATGTGTTCAGGCCTTCATCTTGTTATCTTGTTCCTGATTTTTATTCTTATTTCTTTTCCATTTCTCTCTTGTGAAAGATATAATCTCTAACACATTCATTCACCATGCACTCAAAAATTGTGGTAGTAGTCATGACT
>NW_019264947.1:10063-11576 GCF_002742605.1 Olea europaea var. sylvestris
ATTGGTAGCCTTTTTGAGCTTACATCATTGCATTTGCCTAGTTCTTATTTGCCTGAATGTCTTAGTGCTGTTGTGTCTTCCAGTGTGTGGCATTCTCGTCTCAGTCATACATAGTTATCTCATGTTCTGTCTTTAGCTTCTAATAGTTACTTAGGCAATGTTAAATTTGAACATTTTGATTGTGTGTCTTGTAAAATTGGAAAACAGAAAGCTTTACCTTTAAATGAAAGTAATTCTTTGTCTTCTGCACCTTTTGATTTGGTTCATTCTGATATTTGGGGACCTGTTCCTATCTCTACTAAGGGCGGGTCTCATTACTTTGTCATTTTTATCAATGATTATTCTCGGTATGCATGGATTTATCTTTTACATGATTGTACCATGTTACTTAATGCTTTTCGCAATTTTAAATAGATGATAAAAACTCAGTTTGATCGCACCATTAAAGTCTTTCGGTCTGATAATGCCAAGGAGTATACTTCTGTCTCTTTCCTTGAAGAACTTCAAGAGGTAGGCACTTTTTCCCATCGATCCTGTCCTTATACCTCCCAACAGAATGGCTATGCAGAACGTAAGCATCGTTACATTCTTGACACTGTTTGCTCTCAACTTCTTTCTGCATCCCTCCCAAAATTCTTTTGGAGAGAAGCTGCCCTTACCACTGTTTACACTATTAATCGAGTTCCAACCCTACTCTTTCCAATAAGTCTCCATTTGAGGTTCTCTCTGGAAAGATCCCCGATTATTCTCTTCTCAAAGTGTTTGGTTGTGCTTGCTTTGTCTTACATCCACCTAATGAATGTACAAAACTTGAACTTCGTTCTCATCTCTATTGCTTTCTTGGTTATGGGATTGAATATAAGGGTTATCGATGCTATGACCCCATAGCCAAGCGTCTTCGAGTCTCTCGACATGTTCAGTTTTAGGAACACTAAGTGTTCACTAATATCTCTCCACTTTCATTCAATTGTCTCTCATACTCTCCCATTTTCACTGTCCCTACCATAGACCTCTCTCCAGATTTTTCCTCTAACGCAGGTCATGTTAGCTCATTTGGTGATCACTCCACGCCTACCTCTCATGAAACTGGATCGGTCTGATGATCATGCCATCTCATCCACTCATCCTGAGTCCTCTGATCTTCTAGTAAGGTAAGAGCACATCCTACCCATCTTAGTGATTACCATTATTTTTCTACTCTTGACTCTCTTCACGAGCCTCGTAATTATCGCGAAGCTTGTTCTGACCCTGTTTGGCAGCAAGCTATGTCTAAAGAACTTGACGTTCTTCACAAAACTTATACTTGGGATCTAATTGACCTGCCTCTTAGAAAGACTGTAGTTGAGAACAAATGGGTATATAAGAGAAAAATGAACCCCAATGGTTCTGAAGTAAGACATAAAGCTAGTTTAGTGGCAAAGGGTTTTACTCAGGAGTTTGGCATTGACTATGAGGAGACATTTGCCCCTGTTGCTCGTATTACCTCCGTCCGTTCTCTTTTAGTTGTTGTCTC
>NW_019264948.1:0-762 GCF_002742605.1 Olea europaea var. sylvestris
TTTTTTTTTTTTTTAACTCTTAAAAAGAGAAAACTCCAACTCTCTAATAAAGCAATACCATTTCGACGATCACATAGGTGAAATTCTTCCAATATCTTTGTTACTTTTATAAATACTTGTATCCCATACTGAACTCCATTAAGAGTTTTGTTTTAAGTTATCCCGCCTACAGTAACAACCAACACTATTTACCAAAGATAGGTTTAATAGTTTATTAGTGTTGAAATCATACCACTTATCAAATGACTTGTTATTACCATTTGAACCTAAATATACTTGTTTAGTATACCTTTAGTAAGCTTGCCATCATTGGTGAATTTATTTAAGGAGTTTTAACCCCATCCTAGTTGATAACGATCTTACTAACTTTCTTGAAAGAGGTTTAGTCAACAGATCAACTAAGTTCTTACTAGAGTCAACAGGTGTAAAAGAAATTATTCCATACTTGATTAATTTTTCTTACATACTCATGTCTTAGATTCATATGTCTAGGCTTTTCATTATATGCTTTGCTATGCTCAAGCTAGAGTATCTTGACTATTACATAAGATAGGTATTAAAGAAATATCTTTTATATCTAAAGGTATTTCATATAATAGATCTCTTAGCCACTCAGCTTCTTTTTCAATTTCGGCCAATTCTACAAACTCCAACTCCATTGTTAAGTGAGAAATACAAGTTTGTTTCTTAGACTTCCAATAAACTGCATCTACTCCAAGAGTAAATACCCAACCTAAAGTGGACTTGTTTTCTCCCGTACAC
>NW_019264948.1:10818-11573 GCF_002742605.1 Olea europaea var. sylvestris
AAAAGAATAAGGGAAACGGCAAGAAAATATCTCTCTTATATTTGTCTTATCTTTGACGGAAAAGTGCATCTAGTGGCTGGCCTGCCTTCTTTCATTCTTCCTAGCGCCATCCCTAGAATGGCAATTCCTGCTCCATGGGAGGTCCGAAATAAATGACTACTTGAATCAAGATTTTGAGCATAAAGATTCTAATGTCCTGGACGAGTATCACATAAATAAGTTGGTGATGATGATGAGGGTCATGGCCGAGCATTGACATGTATCTGAAAGAATGAACCAAAGCAAACGATTGTTCTAGAATAGCTATTCCTCACAATTGCTCCTGGTGATGCAGTGGAACCGTGGCAACCACAAGACTTGCCCTCACAATACAACAACCATCTTCTTTATAGAATGACTTGTCCCATAAGTTTTCTAACCTTGTGTCAAGGCCTACGGGCCAAGGGACAATCTCAAGTAGACAGTTTCTATGGGGCATAGGCGTCCCAAAAGGTAACGAAAGCGTGCAAAGATTTTCTCTGATCGAACGGAGATTGGCCCTCAAGTGCAAAGGTAGAAATATTTTTTTAAGATTTTAATTCAAATTAGCAACGGAGACCCATTGGTAATCATCAACGGACATAATTCATAGCTAATTTGCGACGAATAAATTTGTCGCTAATTAGCGACGGAAATAGCCGTTGGTAAACACAGGTGGCTTCTTCCGTCACTAAATTACCGACGATCTAAGCAATTCGTCACTAAATTAGCAGTGG
>NW_019264949.1:0-11569 GCF_002742605.1 Olea europaea var. sylvestris
TTTGAAAGAATTTGCACTTTTATACTTGGAGGGCTTGGATAGTCAGCGTACGAAGAATTGAGCTAACCTTTTGCACACGGTGTTCGTTTTGGGTCCATAATTACTTTTTGGAAATGTAGCGACCGTTTTGGATTGTACTCACCACTTCGTCGTAACGTATGAGGGATTTTGCCCATTTTTTGGAAAGAGTGAGCAGTTTTATCTTTGGAAGGCTTGGATAGTCGGCGTACGAAGAATTGAGCGTAATTTTCGCACACGGTGTCCGTTTTGGGCCCGTAAGTCCTTTTTGAAAATGTAGCGACCGTTTTGGAGTGTACTCACCACTTCGTCGTAACGTATGAGGGATTTCGGCCATTTTTTGAAAGAATTAGCACTTTTATACTTGGAAGGCTTGGATAGTCGGCGTACGAAGAATTGAGCGTAACTTTTGCACACGGTGTCCGTTTTGGGACCTTAAGTACTTTTTGAAAATGTATCGACCGTTTTGGATTGAACTCACTACTTCGTCGTGACGTATGAGGGATTTTGCCCATTTTTTGGAAAGAGTGAGCAGTTTTATCTTTGGAAGGCTTGGATAGTCGGCGTACGAAGAATTGAGCGTAACTTTTGCACACGGTGTCCGTTTTGGGCCCATAAGTACTTTTTTGGAAATGTAGCGACCGTTTTGGATTGTACTCACCACTTCGTCGTAACGTACGAGGGATTTTGCCCATTTTTTGGAAAGAGTGAGCAGTTTTATGTTTGGAAGGCTTGGATGGTCGGCGTACGAAGAATTGAGCGTAACTTTTGCACACGGTGTCCGTTTTCGGCCCATCAGTACTTTTTGGAAATGTAGCGACCGTTTTGGATTGTACTCACCACTTCGTCGTAACGAATGAGGGATTTTACCCATTTTTTAGAAAGAGTTAGCAGTTTTATGTTTGGAAGGCTTGGATAGTCGGCGTACGAAGAATTGAGCGTAACTTTTGCACACGGTGTCCGTTTTGGGCCCATAAGTACTTTTTGGAAATGTTGCGACCCTTTTGGATTGAACTCACAATTTCGTCGTGACCTATAAGGGATTTCGGCCATTTTTCGAAAGAATGAGCAATTTAATGTTTGGAATGCTTGGATAGTCGGCGTACAAAGAATTGAGCGTAACTTTTGCACACGGTGTCCGTTTTGGGCCCATAAGTACTTTTTGGAAATCTAGCGACCGTTTTGGATTGAACTCACTACTTCATCGTGACGTGTGAGGGATTTTGCCCATTTTTTGGAAAGAGTGAGCAGTTTTATGTTTGGAAGGCTTGGATAGTCGGCGTACGAAGAATTGAGCGTAACTTTTGCACACGGTGTCTGTTTTGGGCCCATAAGTACTTTTTGGAAATATAGCGACCGTTCTGGATTGTACTCACCACTTCGTCGTAACGTATGAGGGATTTTGCCCATTTTTTGGAAAGAGTTAGCAGTTTTATGTTTGGAAGGCTTGGATAGTCAGCGTACGATGAATTGAGCGTACCTTTTGCACACGGTGTCCGTTTTGGGCCCATAAGCACTTTTTGGAAATGTAGCGACCCTTTTGGATTGAACTCACTACTTAGTCGTGACGTATGAAGGATTTTGGTCATTTTTTGGAAAGAGTGAGCAGTTTTATGTTTGGAAGGCTTGGATAGTCGGCGTATGAAGAATTGAGCGTAACTTTTGCACACGGTGTCCGTTTTGGGCCCATAACTACTTTTTGGAAATCTAGCGACCGTTTTGGATTGAACTCACTACTTCATCGTGACGTGTGAGGGATTTTGCTCATTTTTTGGAAAGAGTGAGCAGTTTTATGTTTGGAAGGCTTGGATAGTCGGCGTACGAAGAATTGAGCGTAACTTTTGCACACGGTGTCCGTTTTGGGCCCATAAGTACTTTTTGGAAATGTAGCGACCGTTTTGGATTGTACTCACCACTTCGTCGTAACGTATGAGGGATTTTGCCCATTTTTTGGAAAGAGTGAGCCGTTTTATGTTTGGACGGCTTGGATAGTCGGCGTATGAAGAATTGAGCGTAACTTTTGCACACGGTGTCCGTTTTGGGCCCATAACTACTTTTTGGAAATCTAGCGACCGTTTTGGATTGAACTCACTACTTCATCGTGACGTGTGAGGGATTTTGCCCATTTTTTGGAAAGAGTGAGCAGTTTTATGTTAGGAAGGCTTGGATAGTCGGCGTACGAAGAATTGAGCGTAACTGTTGCACACGGTGTCCGTTTTGGGCCCATAAGTACTTTTTGAAAATGTAGCGATCGTTTTGGATTGTACTCACCACTTCATCGTAACGTATGAGGGATTTTGCCCATTTTTTGGAAAGAGTGAGCAGTTTTATGTTTGGAAGGCTTGGATAGTCGGCGTACGAAGAATTGAGCGTAACTTTTGCACACGGTGTCCGTTTTGGGCCCATAAGTACTTTTTGGAAATGTAGCGACCCTTTTGGATTGAACTCACAACTTTGTCGTGACCTATAGGGGATTTCGGCCATTTTTCGAAAGAATGAGCAATTTTATGTTTGGAATGCTTGGATAGTCGGCGTAAAATGAATTGAGCGTAACTTTTGCACACGGTGTCCGTTTTGGGCCCATAAGTACTTTTTGGAAATGTAGCGACCCTTTTGGATTGAAGTCACAACTTCATCGTGATGTATGACGGATTTCGGCCATTTTTTGAAAGAATTAGAACTTTTATACTTGGAGGGCTTGGATAGTCAGCGTACGAATTATTGAGCGTAACTTGTGCACACGGTGTCCGTTTTGGGCCCATAAGTACTTTTTGGAAATGTAGCGACCCTTTTGGATTGAACTCACTACTTCATCGTGACGTATGAGGGATTTTGGCAATTTTTTGAAAAGAGTGAGCAGTTTTATGTTTGGAAGGCCTGGATAGTCGGCATACAAAGAATTGAGCGTAACTTTTGCACACGGTGTCCGTTTTGGGTCCATAAGTACTTTTTGGAAATGTAGCGACCGTTTTGGATTGAACTCACCACTTCACCGTGACGTATGACAGATTTCAGCCATTTTCTAAATCAATGAGCACTTTTATACTTGGAGGGCTTGGATAGTCAGCGTACGAAAAATTGAGCGTACCTTTAACACATGGTGTCCGTTTTGGGCCCATAAGTACTTTTTGGAAATGTAGCGACCCTTTTGGATTGAACTCACCACTTCGTCATGACGTATGACGGATTTCGGCCATTTTTTGAAAGAATGAGCACTTGCATATTTGGAACGCTTGGATTGTCTGCGTTCGAAGAATTGAGCGTAACTTTTGCACACGGGGTCCGTTTTGGGTCCATAAGTACTTTCTGGAAATGTAGCGACCGTTTTGGATTGAACTCACCACTTCGTCATGACGTATGACGGATTTCGGCCATTTTTTGAAAGAATGAGCACTTGCATATTTGGAACGCTTGGATTGTCTGCGTTCGAAGAATTGAGCGTAACTTTTGCACACGGTGTCCGTTTTGGGTCCATAAGTACTTTTTGGAAATGTAGCGACCGTTTTGGAATGAACTCACCACTTCACCGTGACGTATGATGGATTTCAGCCATTTTCTAAATGAATGAGCACTTTTATACTTGGAGGGCTTGTATAGTCAGCGTACGAAAAATTGAGCGTACCTTTAGCACATGGTGTCCGTTTTGGGCCCGTAAGTACTTTTTGGAAATGTAGCGACCCTTTTGGATTGAACTCACTACTTCGTCATGACGTATGAGGGATTTTGGCCATTTTTTTGAAAGAGTGAGCAGTTTTATGTTTGGAAGGCTTGGATAGTCGGCGTACGAAGAATTGAGCGTAACTTTTGCACACGGTGTCCGTTTTGGGCCCATAAGTACTTTTTGGAAATGTAGCGACCCTTTTGGATTGAACTCACAACTTCGTCGTGACCTATAAGGGATTTCGGCCATTTTTTGAAAGAATGAGCAATTTTATGTTTGGAATGCTTGGATAGTCGACGTACAAAGAATTGAGCGTAACTTTTTCACACGGTGTCCGTTTTGGGCCCATAAGTACTTTTTGGAAATGTAGTGACCCTTTTGGATTGAACTCTCCACTTGGTCATGACGTATGACGGATTTCGGCCATTTTTTGAAAGAATTAGCACTTTTATACTTGGAGGGCTTGGATAGTCAGCGTACGAAGAATTGGGCGTACCTTTTGCACACGGTGTCCGTTTTGGGCCCATAAGTACTTTTTGGAAATGTAGCGACCCTTTTGGATTGAACTCACTACTTAGCCGTGACGTACGAAGGATTTTGGCCATTTTTTGGAAAGAGTGAACAGTTTTATGTTTGGAAGGCTTGGATAGTCGGCGTACGAAGAATTGAGCGTAACTTTTGCACACGATTTCCGTTTTGGGCCCATAAGTACTTTTTAGAAATGTAGCGACCGTTTTGGATTGTACTCACCACTTCGTCGTAACGTATGAGGGATTTTTTCCATTTTTTGGAAAGAGTGAGCAGTTTTATGTTTGGAAGGCTTGGATAGTCGGCGTACGAAGAATTGAGCGTAACTTTTGCACACGGTGTCCGTTTTGGGCCCATAAGTACTCTTTGGAAATGTAGCGACCGTTTTGGATTGAACTCACTACTTAGCCGTGACGTACGAAGGATTTTGGCCATTTTTTCGAAAGAGTGAGCAGCTTTATGTTTGGAAGGCTTGGATAGTCGGCGTACGAAGAATTGAGCGTAACTTTTGTACACGGTGTCCGTTTTGGGCCCATAAGTACTCTTTGGAAATGTAGCGACCGTTTTGGATTGAACTCACTACTTAGCCGTGACGTACGAAGGATTTTGGCCATTTTTTCGAAAGAGTGAACAGTTTTATGTTTGGAAGGCTTGGATAGTCGGCGTACGAAGAATTGAGCGTAACTTTTGCACACGATTTTCGTTTTGGGCCCATAAGTACATTTTAGAAATGTAGCGACCGTTTTGGATTGTACTCACCACTTCGTCCTAACGTATGAGGGATTTTTTCCATTTTTTGGAAAGAGTGAGCAGTTTTATGTTTGGAAGTCTTGGATAGTCGGCGTACGAAGAATTGAGCGTACCTTTTGCACACGGTGTCCGTTTTGGCCCCATAAGTACTTTTTGGAAATGTAGCGACCGTTTTGGATTGAACTCACTACTTCGTCGTGACGTATGAGGGATTTTGGCCATTTTTTGGAAAGAGTGAGCAGTTTTATGTTTGGAAGGGTTGGATAGTCGGCGTACGAAGAATTGAGCGTACCTTTTGCACACGGTGTCCGTTTTGGCCCCATAAGTACTTTTTGGAAATGTAGCGACCGTTTTGGATTGAACTCACTACTTCGTCGTGACGTATGAGGGATTTTGGCCATTTTTTGGAAAGAGTGAGCAGTTTTATGTTTGGAAGGGTTGGATAGTCGGCGTACGAAGAATTGAGCGTACCTTTTGCACACGGTGTCCGTTTTGGCCCCATAAGTACTTTTTGGAAATGTAGCGACCGTTTTGGATTGAACTCACTACTTCGTCGTGACGTATGAGGGATTTTGGCCATTTTTTGGAAAGAGTGAGCAGTTTTATGTTTGGAAGGGTTGGATAGTCGGCGTACGAAGAATTGAGCGTACCTTTTGCACACGGTGTCCGTTTTGGCCCCATAAGTACTTTTTGGAAATGTAGCGACCGTTTTGGATTGAACTCACTACTTCGTCGTGACGTATGAGGGATTTTGGCCATTTTTTGGAAAGAGTGAGCAGTTTTATGTTTGGAAGGGTTGGATAGTCGGCGTACGAAGAATTGAGCGTACCTTTTGCACACGGTGTCCGTTTTGGCCCCATAAGTACTTTTTGGAAATGTAGCGACCGTTTTGGATTGAACTCACTACTTCGTCGTGACGTATGAGGGATTTTGGCCATTTTTTGGAAAGAGTGAGCAGTTTTATGTTTGGAAGGGTTGGATAGTCGGCGTACGAAGAATTGAGCGTACCTTTTGCACACGGTGTCCGTTTTGGCCCCATAAGTACTTTTTGGAAATGTAGCGACCGTTTTGGATTGAACTCACTACTTCGTCGTGACGTATGAGGGATTTTGGCCATTTTTTGGAAAGAGTGAGCAGTTTTATGTTTGGAAGGGTTGGATAGTCGGCGTACGAAGAATTGAGCGTACCTTTTGCACACGGTGTCCGTTTTGGCCCCATAAGTACTTTTTGGAAATGTAGCGACCGTTTTGGATTGAACTCACTACTTCGTCGTGACGTATGAGGGATTTTGGCCATTTTTTGGAAAGAGTGAGCAGTTTTATGTTTGGAAGGGTTGGATAGTCGGCGTACGAAGAATTGAGCGTACCTTTTGCACACGGTGTCCGTTTTGGCCCCATAAGTACTTTTTGGAAATGTAGCGACCGTTTTGGATTGAACTCACTACTTCGTCGTGACGTATGAGGGATTTTGGCCATTTTTTGGAAAGAGTGAGCAGTTTTATGTTTGGAAGGGTTGGATAGTCGGCGTACGAAGAATTGAGCGTACCTTTTGCACACGGTGTCCGTTTTGGCCCCATAAGTACTTTTTGGAAATGTAGCGACCGTTTTGGATTGAACTCACTACTTCGTCGTGACGTATGAGGGATTTTGGCCATTTTTTGGAAAGAGTGAGCAGTTTTATGTTTGGAAGGGTTGGATAGTCGGCGTACGAAGAATTGAGCGTACCTTTTGCACACGGTGTCCGTTTTGGCCCCATAAGTACTTTTTGGAAATGTAGCGACCGTTTTGGATTGAACTCACTACTTCGTCGTGACGTATGAGGGATTTTGGCCATTTTTTGGAAAGAGTGAGCAGTTTTATGTTTGGAAGGGTTGGATAGTCGGCGTACGAAGAATTGAGCGTACCTTTTGCACACGGTGTCCGTTTTGGCCCCATAAGTACTTTTTGGAAATGTAGCGACCGTTTTGGATTGAACTCACTACTTCGTCGTGACGTATGAGGGATTTTGGCCATTTTTTGGAAAGAGTGAGCAGTTTTATGTTTGGAAGGGTTGGATAGTCGGCGTACGAAGAATTGAGCGTACCTTTTGCACACGGTGTCCGTTTTGGCCCCATAAGTACTTTTTGGAAATGTAGCGACCGTTTTGGATTGAACTCACTACTTCGTCGTGACGTATGAGGGATTTTGGCCATTTTTTGGAAAGAGTGAGCAGTTTTATGTTTGGAAGGGTTGGATAGTCGGCGTACGAAGAATTGAGCGTACCTTTTGCACACGGTGTCCGTTTTGGCCCCATAAGTACTTTTTGGAAATGTAGCGACCGTTTTGGATTGAACTCACTACTTCGTCGTGACGTATGAGGGATTTTGGCCATTTTTTGGAAAGAGTGAGCAGTTTTATGTTTGGAAGGGTTGGATAGTCGGCGTACGAAGAATTGAGCGTACCTTTTGCACACGGTGTCCGTTTTGGGCCCATAAGTACTTTTTGGAAATGTAGCGACCCTTTTGGATTGAACACAAAACTTCGTTATGACGTATGATGAATTTCAGCCATTTTTTGAAAGAAAGATCAATTTTATGTCTGAAGGCTTCGATAGTCGGCGTACGAAGAATTGAGCGTACCTTTTGCACACGGTGTCTATTTTGGGCCCATAAGTACTTTTTGGAACTGTAGCGACCGTTTTGGATTGAACTCAGAACTTCGTCGTGACGTATGATGGATGTCGGCCATTTTCTAAAAGAATGAGCACTTTTATACTTGGAGGGCTTGGATAGTCAGCGTACGAAAAATTGAGCGTACCTTTTGCACACGGTGTCCGTTTTGGGCCCATAAGTACTTTTTGGAAATGTAGCGACCCTTTTGGACTGAACTCACTACTTCATCGTGACGTATGAGGGATTTTGGTCATTTTTTGGAAAGAGTGAGCAGTTTTGTGTTTGGAAGGCTTGGATAGTCGACGTACGAAGAATTGAGCGTATCTTTTGCACAGGGTGTCCGTTTTGGGCCCATAAGTACGTTTTGGAAGTATAGCGACCCTTTTGGATTGAAATCACAACTTCGTCGTGACCTATAAGGGATTTTGGCCATTTTTCGAAAGAATGAGCAATTTAATGTTTGGAAGGCTTGGATAGTCGGCTTACGAAGAATTGAGCGTAACTTTTGCACACGGTGTCCGTTTTGGGCCCATAAGTACTTTTTGGAAATGTAGCGACCCTTTTGGATTGAACTCACCACTTCGTCGTGATGTATGATGGATTCCAGCCATTTTCTGAAAGAATTAGAACTTTTATACTTGGAAGGCTTGGATAGTCGGCGTACGAAGAATTGAGCGTAACTTTTGCACACGGTGTCCGTTTTGGGCCCATAAGTACTTTTTGGAAATGTAGCGACCGTTTTGGATTGAACTCACCACTTCGTCATGACGTATGACGGATTTTAGCCATTTTCTGAAAGAATTAACACTTTTATACTTGGAAGGCTTGGATAGTCGGCGTACGAAGAATTGAGCGTACCTTCTGCACACGGTGTCCGTTTTGGGCCCATAAGTACTTTTTCGAAATGTAGCGACCCTTTTGGATTGAACACAAAACTTCGCCATAACGTATGATGGATTTCAGCCATTTTTTGAAAGAAAGAGCGATTTTATGTTTGAAGGCTTGGATAGTCGGCGTACGAAGAATTGAGCGTACCTTTTGCACACGGTGTCCATTTTGGGCCCATAAGTACTTTTTGGAAACTTAGCGACCATTTTGGATTGAACTCACCACTTCGTCGTGACGTATGACGGATTTTGGCCATTTTCTGAAAGAATTAGCACTTTTATACTTGGAAGGCTTGGATAGTCGGCGTACGAAGAATTGAGGGTACCTTTTGCACACGGTGTCCGCTTTCCGCCCATAAGTACTTTTTGGAAATGTAGCGACCCTTTTGGATTGAACTCAAAACTTCGTCGTGACGTTTGACGGATTTTGTCCATTTTTTGAAAGAAAGAGCAATTTTATGTTTGAAGGCTTGGATAGTCGGCGTACGAAGAATTGAGCGTACCTTTTGCACAGGGTGTCCGTTTTGGGCCCATAAGTACGTTTTGGAAATGTAGCGACCCTTTTGGATTGAAATCACAACTTCGTCGTGACGTATAACGGCTTTAGGCCATTTTTGGAAAGAATGAGCAATTTTATGTTTGGAAGGCTTGGATAGTCGGCGTACGAAGAATTGAGCGTAACTTTTGCACACGAAGTCCGTTTTGGGCCCATAAGTACTTTTTGGAAATGTAGCGACCGTTTTGGATTGAACTCACCACTTCGTCGTGACGTATGACGGATTTCAGCCATTTTCCGAAAGAATTAGCAGTTTTATACTTGGAAGGCTTGGATAGTCGGCGTACGAAGAATTGAACGTCCCTTTTGCACACGGTGTCCGTTTTGGGCCCATAAGTACTTTTTGGAAATGTAGCGACCCTTTTGGATTGAACTCACGACTTCGTCATGACGTATGACGGATTTCGGCCATTATTTGAAAGAATTACGACTTTTATACTTGGAGGGCTTGGATAGTCAGCGTACGAAGAATTGAACGTCCCTTTTGCACACGGTGTCCGTTTCGGGCCCATAAGTACTTTTTGGAAATGTAGCGACCCTTTTGGATTGAACTCACTACTTCGTCGTGACGTATGATGGATGTCCGCCATTTTCTAAAAGAATGAGCACTTTTATACTTGGAGGGCTTGGATAGTCAGCGTACGAAGAATTGAGCGTACCTTTTGCACACAGTGTCCGTTTTGGGCCCGTAAGTACAATGTAGCGACCCTTTTGAATTGAACTCACTACTTCATCGTGGCGTATGAGGGATTTCGGCCATTTTTTGGAAAGAGTGAGCAGTTTTATGTTTGGAAGGCTTGGATAGTCGGCGTACGAAGAATTGAGCGTAACTTTTGCACACGGTGTCCGTTTTGGGCCCATAAGTACTTGTTGGAAATGTAGCGACCGTTTTGTATTGAACTCACTATTTCATCGTGACCTATGAGGGATTTTGGCCATTTTTTGGAAGGAGTGAGCAGTTTTATGCTTGGTAGGTTTGGATAGTCGGCGTACGAAGAATTGAGCGTAACTTTTGCACACGGTGTCCGTTTTGGGCCCATAAGTACTTTTTGGAAATGTAGCGACCGTTTTGGATTGAACTCACCACTTCGTCGTGACGTATGATGGATTTCGGCCATTTTTTGAAAGAATTAGCACTTTTATACTTGGAAGGCTTGGATAGTCGGCGTACGAAGAATTGAGCATACCTTTTGTACACAGTGTACGTTTTGGGCCCGTAAGTACAATGTAGCGACCCTTTTGGATTGAACTCACTACATCATCGTGACGTATGAGGGATTTTGGCCATTTTTTGGAAAGAGTGAGCAGTTTTATGTTTGGAAGGCTTGGATAGTCGGCGTACGAAGAATTGAGCGTAACTTTTGCACACGGTGTCCGTTTTGGGCCCATAAGTACTTGTTGGAAATATAGCGACCGTTTTGGATTGAGCTCACAACTTCATCATGACGTTCGAGAGATTTCAGCCATTTTTCAAAAGAATGAGCACTTTAATATTTGGAATGCTTGGATAGTGTAGCGACCGTTTTGTATTGAACTCACTATTTCGTCGTAACATATGAGGGATTTAGGCCATTTTTTGGAAAGAGTGAGCAGTTTTATGTTTGGAAGCCTTGGATAGTCGGCGTACGAAGAATTGAGCGTAACTTTTGCACACGGTGTCCGTTTTGGGCCCATAAGTACTTTTTGGAAATGTAGCGACCCTTTTGGATTGAACTCACAACTGCTTCTTGACCTATAAGGGATTTCGGCCATTTTTCGAAAGAATGAGCAATTTTATGTTTGGAAGGCTTGGATAGTCGGCGTACGAAGAATTGAGCGTACCTTTTGCACACGGTGTCCGTTTTGGGCCCATAAGTACTTTTTGGAAATGCAGCGACCGTTTTGGATTGAATTCACCACTTCGTCGTAACGTATGAGGGATTTCAGCAATTTTCTGAAAGAATTAGCACTTTTATACTTGGAAGGCTTGGATAGTCGGCGTACGAAGAATTGAGCGTACCTTTTGCACACGGTGTCCGTTTTGGGCCCATAAGTACTTTTTGGAAATGCAGCGACCGTTTTGGATTGAATTCACCACTTCGTCGTAACGTATGAGGGATTTCAGCAATTTTCTGAAAGAATTAGCACTTTTATACTTGGAAGGCTTGGATAGTCGGCGTACGAAGAATTGAGTGTACCTTTTGCACACGGTGTCTATTTTGGGCCCATAAGTACTTTTTGGAACTGTAACGACCGTTTTGGATTGAACTCAGCACTTCGTCGTGACGTATGATGGATGTCGGCCATTTTCTAAATGAATGAGCACTTTTATACTTGGAGGGCTTGGATAGTCAGCTTACGAAAAATTGAGCGTACCTTTTGCACACGGTGTCCGTTTTGGGTCCATAAGTACTTTTTGGAAATGTAGCGACCCTTTTGGATTGAACTCATGACTTTATCGTGACGTATGATGGATTTCGGCCATTTTTTGAAAGAATTAGCACTTTTATACTTGGAGGGCTTGGATAGTCAGCGTACGA
>NW_019264950.1:0-981 GCF_002742605.1 Olea europaea var. sylvestris
TTGATCGAGGACAATAACTTTACAGAGTCCCAACGTTTCAGGACATATATTATTCAATTCACCAAAAACTGAGAGTTGATCAATCTGAACCGTTTAAAAGAACAAAAGCCAAGGCAATCATAATATATAATATGAGATGACATCATACCTGCTAGGCGGCTCGTTTCAAATAACTGAATATGTCTATTCAAAAAATGTTGCATTCACCACATTCGAAAATATATCAACAGTAGGTTATATTTCTAAGGGCTAGCAAACCTTTCAAATAAATGAAGGGTCATACTGTATTGGAAAATTTCTTGAACAATATTGTTCTCACACTAGCAGAAATACAAGATTATTCAGAAACTCTTATTAGCACATCTCATGCTCTAAGAAGAATAAATAGGTTTTTACAGCAGCAAGACAAACATTATTAAACATTATGCCACAGCATGCGAAGTAGTTCAAAAATGTTTTTCTGAATCTTGTTTCTTCAATACTTTGATGCCATAGAAGAAAATCATTTTACCTGGACAATATGAGGATTCTTATGGGTTGGAGCGACTTCTACTACCTCAACCTCTGCAACATTGAGGACTTGATGTGAAAAGTCGAAAAGTTCAAAGTGCAACTGTTGGCCAAGAAGGTAGATTATTGTACAACCACCCCAGGCAACTGAATCACCCAACACTTCACGATTGCTCGACTGTGCCTGAATGGCTTCCTCAAGGTATTCCTGTGGTCAAGAACTATATTTAGATCAATGGAAGCAAGAAAATCAACTTTTGTTATCAATAACTACACATATAAATGACAACAAACAAGACAAAACATATATGCTAACCTGCGTTTATTCTTTTAAAATCTTTGATATTCATTTCCTACTAGTCAATGGCTTAGATTGACTCCTTAAAAATTACCGAGTTTTTCATGCGGAAATATGAAATCAAATTACAGTGCCACCAAATGTTTATGTTATCCGTCTTTAATGGAATCCAA
>NW_019264950.1:7568-11568 GCF_002742605.1 Olea europaea var. sylvestris
TTTTTTTTTTTTTTTCAATAACACTTGAAATAATTTGTTTAACTGGCCATTGCACTTAAATAGAAGTTTCGTTTTCATTATAGCAGAACTCTTCTTAACGGGATCCATTTGAGCCACTGATGTTGCAATCATGTATTTCTGCACACCGGTCTATTGTTCTAGTACATTGTGCTCATATGTAGATTTTGTTGAAGTTTTTGTGGATGAGTTGCATCCATTGTTTTTTATTGGAATGAAAGATTGCCATCCTTCATCACATGACTGAGGATGACTTCCACATTCGGTTGTCATTGTTTGGTCAGTATGATTATTTGGTCGAGAAGAAAGATCGGCCTGCTTGGATAAGAAGTTAGTAGCTTACCTTGTCGAAATCGAGTTCCTTCAGTTAGCGAGAAACGATGGAGATCCTATTAGATTTATCCTACGAATAATTTCTTAGTTTCAAGTCTTATTTTAGAAAGAGTGCTTAGGGTTTTATTTTAAAGTTTTTCTAGAATTTTATTAGTTGTTTCCTACTTAATTAGATTAGTTTAAACTCAATATAAAGGGTGCTTATGCACCATAATAGTTAGCCTTGATTATTGATTTCTCCCCAATTTCTTCTCTCGGCTTCTCCCCTATCTCCTCCCCTTCTCCCTCCCCTATAATTCCAGACGGTGTCAAAATAGCAATCTTTTACTTTGTTCCAGATGCTAATTTTTCAGAAAAAAATTCAACTTCTTCCATCAAATCTGCAGCTCCTAGTACTCCCTAACAGAACCCTGATGCATATGAAATAAGGACCATTAGCAATTTACCATGACAATATCGAGCAGACTCATCCAGTATAACACGCTTCCAATTTCCTTTATTCCACAAAGAGCCTCTGCTTTGAGTTCTGATTTGGGATGCCAGCAATTAAGATGCTCTTTAACAATCCTCATACAACCTAAGCATAATAATAAGAATGTTCAAGCAAGTTAACATGAAGAAAGACAAACCCTACAAGAATGAATGCAGCCACTGAAATTCGTTGTTGGGTTTTTACTAAACAGTTACTAAAACGTCCTCCCCCAATGCCATAGATAAGCTAATCTTTGTTTTATGTGATTAATTATTCAACATCAACATATGAATAGCACCTGCAAATAATGATACTGGCGATAGGAAAATAGATAACATAACTTCCTCAATTACCATAAGAAAAAAAGAACCTCCAAGAACCTAACAATAGAAAAAATTATTTCACTGTCAACTGAGAAGGGGTAAAGCCTTGTAACACGTCGAAAAGGAGACCACAAAATGCAATGCCAGTAAATATGTGCCCAACTTGTCAATAAAGCAATACAGAATTGCAGGTAAAGTACCACAAGTCCTTCATAGGAACAAGTCCTTTCATAAAATTTTGATATTGTGAAGTGAATGACAAATCCTTTAAATAATTTCATATATGCTTTTCCTTATACTTTATGAAAAACAAGTAGCTAAGAAAATCCCTTGAGAAAAATACGATAAACAAATAATTTCTCTTTTAATATCTAAAAACTGGGATTTACAATTATGCCAACAATGGCAGAATGCATAAAGAACTCATAAATACTATTTAAATGAACAATCTAAAACCATTTACCTGCCACACCACCATCAAAGGGAAGTAATCCAATAGATTTTGGTAAAGCCTCTTGCAGTCCAGCGATCATTGGTTCTAGGGTAGTTATCTGAAATGGTAATAGCAAAAAGTTGGAATATAACTTCTTTTCTAAGTTATACATATATAAACATCAAATTGATCACAGAAATATGACTACTAAACGTTTCAATGTGAGGTCAACAAGTTATACTTCACAAAATTATTAGTTTCATGTTTTATAATGAAACAAGGAAATTAGCACAGACATTGATGTGATACAAGCAGCGAATGCAAGTCCAAGCAAAGATCCGTTGATTGTCGAAAAAGGGCCGATGACTCGTCACAAGCAAAGCGGGTCAAAGAAGCGATGGGATTGCTTGTTCAAGCTACAATGGATGAAACGTCGATCTTGGCAAGCAAAGGAACATATCTCTAGTTGGCTCGGAGGAAGATTCGAAGTGGATCAATGTGCTACAAGCATCAAATGAAAAGGGGCAGTCGAATAACTATGCGGTCATATTCCAGCTATGCGACCACATAGCAATTTACTGAGAGCAGAGGAGCGAAATTTGTTGCTTCTATGCGACCGCATAGAAACCTATTATGCAGCTGCATAGTATACTTAGATGACGAGAAGGAACTTAGTAATCTTTGTAAGTTATTTTAGAAGTCATTTCCAGTTTTAACTAGGTTTTTAGGGTTTAGTATAAATAGATTTCATCACATTCATTGTAAGGAACTTAGACATTATTGAGAGATTAAACAGAGACAATTTTGCTTTCTATTCCTTTGTTCTTCATTGAGCAAATTACGAAACTTATCAACATTAATTCCTGTGACGTTCAAACAACGTGGTGAGATTCACAAATCTTGTGATCAAGAAGTCAACACATCGTAGGCGATTGCATTGGTTGCTTGATTCATTATTTTAGGGTTAAATCCAAAACTTTGATTTATTTGGCATTCTTGGGTTCGATTCAATCTCATGTGGATTTCGTCACTTTAATTGCTATGTGGGTTTGGATCAGATATCAAATGTCAGAATAAAACTTTTGGAAGGGCAATACTGAGAGAACAAATGTTCCAAAATTACATTGAATTTATATGGTGGCAGATCAACACCAAGACAGCTTTACTAAAAGCAGTAAAAAGTAGTGAAATTCGAAATACCATCAGCTCGCAGGTTTATATCATCATTATCATCCACACACATCAACCATCTTCTTAGAAGTAACTTCATGTAGTGCTTGTTTGGAAGAAATTATAATGAAAAAGAGTATTGAGTCCCATGAAATGTATAATAATAAATAGGTAGTAGTTGTAAATATGTGGTTGAAATGAATGTTTGACTGCAAATTATAATGAGATTATAATTTTTTACAAACAAGCATTTTGTAACTTAAATTTACTTCCAATCTAGAAGTACCAATAACCCAAGGGATATTTTGATTTAGTTATTACTCATAATGAGTTTTTGCAATTGAAAATGTCTCAGAAAAATGATGAGAACAATGAAATACAGATAAGGAAAAACATTAAAAATAGAAATTTATCATCCTTCTCCAAAATTCATCACAGTAGAAGTCAGTGGCAATAACAGGTACCTTATTTGAGATATAGTCTAATAGTGCCCTGATGAGCCATGGCAATGATCTAGACCCTAGGAGTCTGACAATGGAATACATGTGAGGCATTCCAAAAAATCCACTATGTAGTCGAGCAAAGCTCTGGTATGCAGAATTTAAATCCTGCCATTAACATAAAAAGATAAAGCTAAAGGTCAATGGATCGCAAAAAGGATAGCAATATTGAAAAGCTACTTAAATTCACTTTTATCAGAAAGAGAAGAATCAAAAAACCAGAAATCAGTAAAATGTCTTCTCTCTGACAACATTGATATACTATAAAGAAAAAGATAATGATTTTCAAACCCAAACATATATATAGACACAATTGATATGTATACAGGAAGCTGGATAGGAGACAATGTATGTGGATTTTTTTCCCATTCTATTTTAATAGAAACTGTGATTACAAGCATGCATGTGCGTGTTTAATTGAGACATTACACCAATGCCTTCTCTTCCTTGAAGAACAGCCAATTTAACCTCTAATATAGCATCAACCTCAAGCCCAGAACTGTTCCAAAACAACCTAAAGCTTCAATCTGCTCTGCCACCTAAACTCGACAACAAGCCTTTCACCAACCAATCCAAATCCTACTAATTTTGTACTACAGTTGCTTAGAATGTAATCATTTGATGGTCAGATATATCAAAGTGCATTGCAAACTTCAATTGGTCCAACTCCTTGCTCTATTCCTTCTCATATTAAAAAAAATGAGAAGAAATCAGTTGAACAATCAATCAAGAAACAATACAGATGCTATTA
>NW_019264951.1:0-11567 GCF_002742605.1 Olea europaea var. sylvestris
CTACATTTCTAAAAAGTTCTTATGGGCCCAAAACGGACACTGTGTGCAAAAGTTACGCTCAATTCTTCGTCCGCCGACTCTCCTAGCGTTCTCAATATACAAGTGCTCATTCCTTTGAAAAATGGCTTAACTCTCCCATACGTCACGACGTAGTGGTGAGTTCAATCCAAAACTGTCGCAACATTTCCAAAAAGTACTTATGAGCCCAAAACGGACACCGTGTGCAAAAGTTACGCTCAATTCTTCGTACGCCGACAATCCAAGCGTTCCAAATATGCAAGTGCTCATTCTTTCAAAAAATGGTTGAACTCCCCCATACGTCATGATGAAGTGGTGAGTTCAATCCAAAACGGTCGCTACATTTTCGAAAAGTACTTATGGACCCAAAACGGACACCGCGTGCAAAAGTTGCGCTCAATTCTTCGTCCGTCGACTCTCCAAGCCTTCTAAATAGACAAGTGCTAATTCTTTTGAAAAATTGCCAAAATCCCTCGTACGTCCCGAAGAAGTGGCGAGTTCAATCCAAAACGGTCGCTACATTTCCAAAAAGTTCTTATGGGCCCAAAACGGACACCGTGTACAAAAGTTACGCTCAATTCTTCGTCCGCCGACTATCCAAGCGTTCTCAATATACAAGCACTCATTCCTTCGATAAATGGCCAAAATCACTCGTACGTTACGATGAAGTGGTGAGTTCAATCCAAAACGGTCACCACATTTCAATAAAGTAGTTATGGGCCCAAAACGGACACCGTGTGCAAAAGTTACTCTCAATTCTTCGTACGCCGACAATCCAAGCGTTCCAAATATGCAAGTGCTCATTCTTTCGAAAAATGGTTGAGCTCCCCCATACGTCACGATGAAGTGGTGAGTTCAATCCAAAACGGTCGCTACGTTTCCAAAAAGCACTTACGGGCCCAAAGCGGACACCGTGTGCAGAAGTTACTCTCAATTCTTCGCACGTCGACAATCCAAGCGTTCCAAATATGCAAGTGCTCAATTCTTTCGAAAAATGGTTGAACTCCCCTATACATCACTATGAAGTGGTGAGTTCAATCCAAAACGGTCTCTACATTTCCAAAAAGTTCTTATGGACCCAAAACGGATACCGTGTGCAAAAGTTACGCTCAATTCTTCGTCCGCCGACTCCCCAACTGTTCTAAATAAACAAGTGCTTATTCTTTCGAAAAATGGCCAAAATCCCTCGTACATCACGATGAAGTGGTGCGTTCAATCCAAAATGGTCGCTACATTTCTAAAAAGTTCTTATGGGCCCAAAACGGACACCGTGTACAAAAGTTACGCTCAATTATTCGTCCGCCGACTCTCCAAGCGTTCTCAATATTCAAGCGCTCATTCCTTCAAAAAATGACCAAAATCTCTCGTACGTCACGACGAAGTTGTGAGTTCAATCCAAAATGGTCGCTACATTTCCAAAAAGTACTTATGGGCCCAAAACGGACACCGTGTGCAAAGGTTACGCTCAATTCTTCGTACGCCGACAATCCAAGCGTTCCAAATATGCAAGTGCTCATTCTTTCGAAAAATGGCTGAACTCCTCCATACGTCACGATGAAGTGGTGAGTTCAATCCAAAACGGTCGCTACATTTCCGAAAAGTACTTATGGGCCCAAAACGGACAACGCGTGCAAAAGTTGCGCTCAACTCTTCGTCCGCCGACTCTCCAAGTATTCTAAATATACAAGTGCTAATTCTTTTGAAAAATGGCCAAAATCCCTCGTACGTCACGAGGAAGTGGTGAGTTCAATCCAAAATGGTTGCTACATTTCCAAAAAGTTCTTATGGGCCCAAAACGGACACCGTGTGCTAAAGTTACGCTCAATTCTTCGTACGTCGACTCTCCAAGCGTTCTCAATATACAAGTGCTCATTCCTTCAACAAATGGCCAAAATCACTCGTACGTCACGATGAAGTCGTGAGTTCAATCCAAAACGGTCGCTACATTTCCAAAAAGTACTTATGGGCCCAAAACGGACACCGTGTGCAAAAGTTACGCTCAATTCTTCGTACGCCGACAATCCTAGCGTTCCAAATATGCAAGTGCTCATTCTTTCGAAAAATGGTTGAACTCCCCCATACGTCACGACGAGGTGGTGAGTTCAATCCCAGACGGTCCCTACATTTCCAAAAAGTTCATATGGGCCCAAAATGGACACCGTGTGCTAAAGTTACGCTCAATTCTTCGTCCGTCGACTCTCCAAGCGTTCTCAATATACAAGTGCTTATTCTTTCGAAAAATGGCCAAAATCGCTCGTACGTCACGACGAAGTCGTGAAGTCAATCCAAAACGGTCGCTATATTTCCAAAAAGTTCTTATGGGCCGAAAACGGACACGGTGTGCAAAAGTTACGCCCAATTCTTCGTCCGCCGACTCGCCAACCGTTCTAAATATGCAAGCGCTCATTCTTTCGAAAACGGCCAAAATCCCTTGTACGTCACGATGAAGTGGTGAGTTCAATCCGAAACGGTCGCTACATTTCCAAAAAGTACTTATGGGCCCTAAACGGACACCGTGTGCAAAAGTTACGCTCAATTCTTTGTCCGCCGACCCTCCAACCGTTCTAAATATGCAAGCGCTCATTCTTTCGAAAACGGCCAAAATCCCTTGTACGTCACGATGAAGTGGTGAGTTCAATCCGAAACGGTCGCTACATTTCCAAAAAGTACTTATGGGCCCTAAACGGACACCGTGTGCAAAAGTTACGCTCAATTCTTCGTCCGCCGACTCTCCAAGCGTTCTCAATATACAAGTGCTTATTCTTTCAAAAAATGGTCAAAATCCCTCGTACGTCACGATGAAGTGGTGAGTTCAATCCAAAACGGTCGTTACATTTCCAAAAAGTTCTTATGGGCCGAAAACGGACACGGTGTGCAAAAGTTACGCCCAATTCTTCGTCCACCGACTCTCCAACCGTTCTAAATATGCAAGCGCTCATTCTTTCGAAAATGGCCAAAATCCCTTGTACGTCACGATGAAGTGGTGCGTTCAATCCAAAACGGTTTCTACATTTCCAAAAAGTTATTATGGGCCCAAAACGGACACCGCGTGCAAAAGTTACGCTCAATTCTTCGTTCGCCGACTCTCCAAGCGTTCTCAATATACAAGTGCTCATTCCTTTGAAAAATGGCTTAACTCCCCCATACGTCACGACGTAGTGGTGAGTTCAATCCAAAACGGTCGCTACATTTCCTAAAAGTACTTATGGGACCAAAACGGACACCGTGTGCAAAAGTTACGCTCAATTCTTCGTACGCCGACAATCCAAGCGTTCCAAATATGTAGGTGCTCATTCTTTCGAAAATTGGTTAAACTCCCCCATACGTCACGATGAAGTGGTGAGTTCAATCCAAAACGGTCGCTACATTTCCAAAAAGTTCTTATGGGCCCAAAACGGACACCGTGTACAAAAGTTACGCTCAATTCTTCGTCCATCGACTATCCAAGCGTTCTCAATATACAAGCACTCATTCCTTCGATAAATGGCCAAAATCACTCGTACGTCATGATGAAGTGGTGAGTTCAATCCAAAACGGTCGCCACATTTCAATAAGGTACTTATGGGCCCAAAACGGACACCGTGTGCAAAAGTTACTCTCAATTCTTCGTACGCCGACAATCCAAGCGTTCCAAATATGCAAGTGCTCATTCTTTCGAAAAATGGTTGAGCTCCCCCATACATCACGATGAAGTGGTGAGTTCAGTCCAAAACGGTCGCTGCATTTTCAAAAAGTTCTTATGGGCCCAAAACGGACAACGTGTGCAAAAGTTACGCTCAATTCTTCGTCCGCCGACTCTCCAAGCGTTCTCAATATTCAAGCGCTCATTCCTTTGAAAAATGGCCAAAATCACTCGTACGTCACGACGAAGTGGTGAGTTCAATCCAAAACGGTCGCTACATTTCCAAAAGGTCTTATGGGCCCAAAACGGACACCCTGTGCAAAAGTTACACTCAATTCTTCGTCCGTCGACTCTCCAAGCATTCTCAATATACAAGCGCTCATTCCTTCGAAAAATGGCCAAAATCACTCGTACATCACGACGAAGTCGTGAGTTCAATCCAAAACGGTCGCTACGTTTCCAAAAAGCACTTATGGGCCCAAAACAGACATCGTGTGCAGAAGTTACTCTCAATTCTTTGCACATCGACAATCCAAGCGTTCCAAATATGCAAGCGCTCAATTCTTTCGAAAAATGGTTGAACTCCACTATACGTCACGATGAAGTGGTGAGTTCAATCCAAAACGGTCGCTACATTTTCAAAAAGTTCTTATGGGCCCAAAACGGACACCGTGTGCAAAAGTTACGCTCAATTCTTCGTCCGCCGACTCTCCAAGCGTTCTCAATATTCAAGCGCTCATTCCTTCGAAAAATGGCCAAAATCACTCGTACGTCACGACGAAGTGGTGAGTTCAATCCAAAACGGTCGCTACACTTCCAAAAGGTCTTATGGGCCCAAAACGGACACCCTGTGCAAAAGTTACGCTCAATTCTTCGTTCGCCGACTCTCCAAGCGTTCTCAATATACAAGCGCTCATTCCTTCAAAAAATGGCCAAAATCTCTCGTACGTCATGACGAAGTTGTGAGTTCAATCCAAAATGGTCGCTACATTTCCTAAAAGTACTTATGGGCCCAAAACGGACACCGTGTGCAAAGGTTGCCCTCAATTCTTCGTACGTCGACAATCCAAGCGTTCCAAATATGCAAGTGCTCATTCTTTCGAAAAGTGGTTGAACTCCCCCATACGTCACGATGAAGTGGTGAGTTCAATCCAAAACGGTCGCTACATTTCCAAAAAGTTCTTATGGGCCCAAAACGAACACCGTGTGCAAAAGTTACGCTCAATTCTTCGTCCGTCGACTCTCCAAGCGTTCTCAATATACAAGTGTTTATTCTTTCGAAAAATGGCCAAAATCCTTCGTACATCACGACGAAGTGGTGAGTTCAATCCAAAATGGTCGCTACATTTCCAAAAAGTTCTTATGGGCCCAAAACGGACACTGTGTGCAAAACTTACACTCAATTATTCGTCCGCCGACTCTACAAGCGTTCTCAATATACAAGCGCTCATTCCTTCGAAAAATGGCCAAAATCACTCGTACGTCACGATGAAGTTGTGGGTTCAATCCAAAACGGTAGATACATTTCGAAAAAGTACTTATGGGCCCAAAACGGACACCGTGTGCAAAAGTTACGCTCAATTCTTCGTACGTCGACAATCCTAGTGTTCCAAATATGCAAGTGCTCATTCTTTCGAAAAATGGCTGAACTCCCCCATATGTTAAGACGAAGTGGTGAGTTCAATCCAAAACGGTCGCTGCATTTCCAAAAGGTCTTATGGGCCCAAAACGGACACCATGTGCAAAAGTTACGCTCAATTCTTCGTCCGCCGACTATCCAAGCGTTCTAAATATGCAAGTGCTCATTCTTTCAAAAAATGGCCAAAATACCTCGTACGTCACGACGAAGTGGTCAGTTCAATCCAATACGGTGGCTACATTTCCAAAAAGTTCTTATGGGCCCGAAACGGACACCGTGTGCAAAAGTTATGCTCAATACTTCGTCCGCCGACTCTCCAAGCGTTCTCAATAGACAAGCGGTCATTCCTTCGAAAAATGGCCAAAATCCCTCGTACATCACGATGAAGTGGTGAGTTCAATCCAAAACGGTCGCTACATTTCCAAAAAGTTCTTATGGGCCCAAAACGGACACCGTGTACGAAAGTTACGCTCAATTCTTCGTCCGTCGACTATCCAAGCGTTCTCAATATACAAGCACTCATTCCTTCGATAAATGGCCAAAACCACTCGTACGTCACGATGAAGTGGTGAGTTCAGTCCAAAACGGTCGCCATATTTCAAAAAAGTACTTATGGGCCCAGAACGGACACCGTGTGCAAAAGTTACTCTCAATTCTTCGTACGCCGACAATCCAAGCGTTCCAAATATGCAAGTGCTCATTCTTTCGAAAAATGGTTGAGCTTCCCCATACATCACGATGAAGTGGTGAGTTCAATCCAAAACGGTCGCTACATTTCCAAAAAGTTCTTATGGGCCCAAAACGGACACCGCGTGCAAAAGTTGCGCTCAATTCTTCGTCCGCCGACTCTCCAGGCATTCTAAATATGAAAGTGCTAATTCTTTTGAAAAATGGCCAAAATCCCTCGTACGTCACGACGAAGTGGTGAGTTCAATCCAAAACGGTCGCTCCATTTCCAAAAAGTTCTTATGGGCCCAAAATGGACACCGTGTGCGAAAGTTACGCTCAATTCTTCGTCCGCCGACTCTCCAAGCATTCTAAATATGCAAGTGCTAATTCTTTTGAAAAATTGCCAAAATCCCTCGTACGTCACGACGAAGTGGTGAGTTCAATCCAAAATGGTCTCTACATTTCCAAAAAGTTCTTATGGGCACAAAACGGACACCGTGTATAAAAGTTGCGCTCAATTCTTCGTCCGCCGACTCTCCAAGCGTTCTCAATATACAAGAGCTCATTCCTTCGATAAATGGCCAAAATCACTCGTACGTCACGAAAAAGTCGTGAGTTCAATCCAAAACTGTCGCTACATTTCCAAAAAGTACTTATGGGCCCAAAACGGACACCGTGTGCAAAAGTTACGCTCAATTCTTCGTACGCCGATAATCCAAGCATTCCAAATATGCAAGTGCTCATTCTTTCGAAAAATGGTTGAGCTCTCCCATACGTCACGATGAAGTGGTGAGTTCAATCCAAAACCGTCGCTACATTTCCAAAAAGTTCTTATGGGCCAAAACGGACACCGTGTGCAAAAGTTACGCTCAATTCTTCGTCCGTCGACTCTCCAAGCGTTCTCAATATTCACGCGATCATTCGTTCGAAAAATGGCCAAAATCACTCGTACGTCACGACGAAGTGGTGAGTTCAATCCAAAATGGTCGCTACATTTCCAAAAGGTCTTATGGGCCCAAAACGGACACCCTGTGCAAAAGTTACACTCAATTCTTCGTCCGCCGACTCTCCAAGCGTTCTCAATATAAAAGCGCTCATTCCTTCGAAAAATGGCCAAAATCACTCGTACGTCACGACGAAGTCGTGAGTTCAATCCAAAACGGTCGCTACATTTCGAAAAAGTACTTATGGGCCCAAAATGGACACCGTGTGCAAAAGTTACGCTCAATTCTTCGTCCGCCGACTCTCCAAGCGTTCTCAATATAAAAGCGCTCATTCCTTCGAAAAATGGCCAAAATCCCTCGTACGTCACGACGAAGTCGTGAGTTCAATCCAAAACGGTCGCTACATTTCCTAAAAGTACTTATGGGACCAAAACGGACACCGTGTGCAAAAGTTACGCTCAATTAGTTACGCTCAATTCTTCGTACGCCGACAATCCAAGCGTTCCAAATATGCAGGTGCTCATTCTTTCAAAAAATGGTTAAACTCCCCCATACGTCACGATGAAGTGGTGAGTTCAATCCAAAACGGTCGCTACATTTCCAAAAAGTTCTTATGGGCCCAAAATGGACACCGTGTGCAAAAGTTACGCTCAATTCTTCGTCCGCCGACTCTCCAAGCGTTCTCAATATTCAAGTGCTCATTCCTTCGAAAAATGGCCAAAATCACTCGTACGTCACAACGAAGTTGTGAGTTCAATCCAAAACGGTCGCAACATTTCCAAAAAGTACTTATGGGCCCAAAACGGACACCGTATACAAAAGTTACGCTCAATTCTTCGTACGCCGCCAATCCAAGCGTTCCAAATATGCAAGTGCTCATTCTTTCGAAAAATGGTTGAACTCCCCCATACGTCACGATGAAGTGGTGAGTTCAATCCAAAACGGTCGCTACATTTCCGAAAAGTACTTATGGGCCCAAAACGGACACCGCGTGCAAAAGTTGCGCTCAATTCTTCGTCCGCCGACTCTCCAAGCCTTCTAAATATACAAGTGCTAATTGTTTTGAAAAATTGCCAAAATCCCTCGTACGTCACGACGAAGTGGTGAGTTCAATCCAAAACGGTCGCTACACTTTCAAAAAGTTCTTATGGGCCCAAAACGGACACCGTGTACAAAAGTTACGCTCAATTCTTCGTTCGCCGACTATCCAAGCGTTCTCCACATACAAGCACTCATTCCTTCGATAAATGGCCAAAATCACTCGTACGTCACGATGAAGTGGTGAGTTCAATCCAAAATGGTCGCCACATTTCGAAAAAGTACTTATGGGCCCAAAACGGACACCGTGTGCAAAAGTTACTCTAAATTCTTCGTATGCCGACAATCCAAGCGTTCCAAATATGCAAGTGCTCATTCTTTTGAAAAATGGTTGAGCTCCCCCATACGTCACGATGAAGTGGTGAGTTCAATCCAAAACGGTCGCTACATTTTCAAAAAGTTCGTATGGGCCCAAAACGGACACCGTGTGCAAAAGTTACGCTCAATTCTTCGTCCGTCGACTCTCCAAGCGTTCTCAATATTCAAGCGCTCATTCCTTCGAAAAATGGCCAAAATCACTTGTACGTCACGATGAAGTGGTGAGTTCAATCCAAAACGGTCGCTACATTTCCAAAAAGCACTTATGAGCCCAAAACGGACACCGTGTGCAAAAGTTACTCTCAATTCTTCGTACGCCAAAAATCCAAGCGTTCCAAATATGCAAGTGCACATTCTTTCGAAAAATGGTTGAACTCCCCTATATGTCACGATGAAGTGGTGAGTTCAATCCAAAACGGTCGCTACATTTCCAAAAAGTTCTTATGGGGCCAAAACGGATACCGTGTGCAAAAGTTATGCTCAATTCTTCGTCCGTCGACTCTCCAACCGTTCTAAATAAACAAGTGCTTATTCTTTCGAAAAATGGCCAAAATCCCTCGTACATCACGATGAAGTGGTGCGTTCAATCCAAAACGGTCGCTACATTTCCAAAAAGTTCTTATGGGCCCAAAACGGACACCGTGTGCAAAAGTTTCGCTCAATTCTTCGTCCGCCGACTCTCCAAGCGTTCTCAATATACAAGCACTCATTCCTTCGAAAAATGGCTTAACTCCCCCATACGTCATGACGTAGTGGTGAGTTCTATCCAAAACGGTCGCTACATTTCCAAAAAATACTTATGGGCCAAAAACGGACACTGTGTGCAAAAGTTACGCTCAATTCTTCATACGCCGACAATCCAAGCGTTCCAAATATGCAAGTGCTCATTCTTTCAAAAAATGGTTGAACTCCCCCGTATGTCACGACGAAGTGGTGAGTTCAATCCAAAACGGTCGCTACATTTCCAAAATGTTCTTATGGGCCCAAAACGGACACCGTATGCAAAAGTTACGCTCAATTCTTCGTCCGTCGACTCTCCAAGCGTTCTCAACATACAAGCGGTCATTCCTTCAAAAAATGGATTAACTCCCCCATACGTCACGACGTAGTGGCGAGTTGAATCCAAAACGGTCGCTACATTTCCAAAAAGTATTTATGGGCCCAAAACGGACACTGCGTGCAAAAGTTACGCTCAATTCTTCGTATGCCGACAATCCAAGCGTTCCAAATATGCAAGTGCTCATTCGTTCGAAAAATGGTTGAGCTCCCCCATACGTCACGATGAAGTGGTGAGTTTAATCCAAAACGGTGGCCACATTTCCAAAAAGTTCTTATGGGCCTGAAACGGACACCGTGTGCAAAAGTTACGCTCAATTCTTCGTCCGTCGACTCTCCAACCGTTCTAAATATGCAAGTGCTCATTCTTTCCAAAAATGGCCAAAATCCCTTGTACGTCATGATGAAGTGGTTAGTTCAATCCAAAACTGTCGCTACATTTCCAAAATGTTCTTATGGGCCCAAAACGGACACTATGTGCAAAAGTTACGCTCAATTCTTCGTCCGTCGACTCTCCAAGCGTTCTCAATATACAAGCGCTCATTCCTTCGAAAAATGCCCAAAATCCCTCGTACGTCGCGACGAAGTGGTGAGTTCAATCCAAAACGGTCGCTACATTTTCAAAAAGTTCTTATGGGCCGAAAACGGACACGGTGTGCAAAAGTTACGCTTAATTCTTCGTCCACCGACTCTCCAACCGTTCTAAATATGCAAGCGCTCATTCTTTCGAAAAATGGCCAAAATCCCTTGTACGTCACGATGAAGTGGTGCGTTCAATCCAAAACGGTTTCTACATTTCCAAAAAGTTATTATGGGCCCAAAACGGACACCGTGTGCAAAAGTTACGCTCAATTCTTCTCAGCCGACTCTCCAAGCGTTCTCAAAATACAAGTGCTCATTCCTTTGAAAAATGGCTTAACTCTCCCATACGTCACGACGTAGTGGTGAGTTCAATCCAAAATGGTCGCTACATTTCGTAAAAGTACTTATGGGACCAAAACGGACACCGTGTGCAAAAGTTACGCTCAATTCTTCGTACGCCGACAATCCAAGCGTTCCAAATATGCAGGTGCTCATTCTTCAGAAAAATGGTCAAACTCCCCCATACGTCACGATGAAGTGGTGAGTTCAATCCAAAACGGTCGCTACGTTTTCGAAAAGTACTTATGGGCCCAGAACGGACACCGCGTGCAAAAGTTGCGCTCAATTCTTCGTCCGCCGACTCTCCAAGCGTTCTCAATATTCAAGTGCTCATTCCTTCGAAAAATGGCCAAAATCACTCGTACGTCATGATGAAGTTGTGTGTTCAATCCAAAACGGTCGCTACGTTTTCGAAAAGTACTTATGGGCCCAGAACGGACACCGCGTGCAAAAGTTGCGCTCAATTCTTCGTCCGCCGACTCTCCAAGCGTTCTCAATATTCAAGTGCTCATTCCTTCGAAAAATGGCCAAAATCACTCGTACGTCATGATGAAGTTGTGTGTTCAATCCAAAACGGTCGCTACGTTTTCGAAAAGTACTTATGGGCCCAGAACGGACACCGCGTGCAAAAGTTGCGCTCAATTCTTCGTCCGCCGACTCTCCAAGCCTTCTAAATATACAAGTGCTAATTCTTTTGAAAAATTGCCAAAATCCCTCGTACGTCACGACGAAGTGAGTTCAATCCAAAACGGTCGCTACACTTTCAAAAAGTTCTTATGGGCCCAAAACGGACACCGTGTACAAAAGTTACGCTCAATTCTTCGTCCGCCGACTATCCAAGCGTTCTCCACATACAAGCACTCATTCCTTCGATAAATGGCCAAAATCACTCGTACGTCACGATGAAGTGGTGAGTTCAATCCAAAATGGTCGCCACATTTCAAAAAAGTACTTATGGGCCCAAAACGGACACCGTGTGCAAAAGTTACTCTAAATTCTTCGTCTGCCGACAATCCAAGCGTTCCAAATATGCAAGTGCTCATTCTTTTGAAAAATGGTTGAGCTCCCCCATACGTCACGATGAAGTGGTGAGTTCAATCCAAAACGGTCGCTACATTTTCAAAAAGTTCGTATGGGCTCAAAAAGGACACCGTGTGCAAAAGTTACGCTCAATTCTTCGTCCGTCGACTCTCCAAGCTTTCTCAATATTCAAGCGCTCATTCCTTCGAAAAATGGCCAAAATCACTTGTACGTCACGACGAAGTGGTGAGTTCAATCCAAA
>NW_019264952.1:10108-11566 GCF_002742605.1 Olea europaea var. sylvestris
CACTAGTCATAATGGGCTGGGCCCTTGTATCCGCATATGAAGGAAGCGTCACGTAGCATCTTTAGTTCGTGACGTGAGCTCTTCAGTTCGTGAGTTCTCGAGCTGCTATGCTTTAGCCTATCAACAAGGCAAAGCTGACTAATCGACTCGATCTTTATCGTAATCGTATAAAGGCCTCGCGTCAGATATTGGTTGCGTTGATCGGCGGCTTGCAACATCACATCTGGAACGACCGATCTATGAATCTATAGCTTTCCGCGTAGAAAGACGTCAAGAAAGCTTGAATAAGAATAGTTGATTCAATAGCTGCGGTTAGGCCTTTAGACTCTTCCTACTGTCAAGCTACTACAGGCTAAGACCCTCTCATAGCCATCTCTTTAGCATCCTAGCCCAAAGAATCCCATCATGGGTGAAAGCGCAATCACAACTGTCTAATCTCGTGCTTAAAGGGGTTCGCAGTACTTGCTTTATGCCTTTCCTTCTTACTTTCCTGAGCGAGGAAGGGAATCGCTACTTCGGATTCTTCAAAGGATGTGGCCGATGTAGCATATGAAAGAGAAGAAGCTCTGGGTCTCAGCTGAGTGAAACTGTCCCTACCCCGCTAATTCCGAATGCAGTTTCGCAAGAGGTTGAATAGGGACGTACTGTAGTACCTTTTTCCAGTAGCTCTAAATAAAAGAGTCCTCCTATGAGAAGCTTAGTAGAAATCAAAAAATCGGTTAAGGTCAAAGGGGGGAAGAAAAAATCTCTATTTCAGGCTTCCGCTTCCGTGCCTAAACGTTAAGGGTGCTTGTTGCCGCTAGTAATTAAGCGTCTTTCCCTACGCTAAGCTAGAGCTATTAGAGTATAGTTTGAAACTGATCTGGGTAATTAGAGGCTTCTTCTTCTATTCCCAGTTCGGTCTTTGAGTAAGAATGAAACTTGTTGAAGTTACGTGGGAACAGACTCTTTCATGCTAATGAGTCAAAGGCAAAACAACTCTNCCCCGCAGCTCAAACTCCGCATCCTGATCCAGATCCAGCTACGGACTTACTAGAGCTACTACACATCCTAGAATTGGGGGAAGGCGTCTAGACGCCGGCATAAAAGACTGTCTGAATCTTCCTAAAGTAGCAGAAGACATGAAAGTCACTAAAGAGCGCTTTAAAACTATTCAATGTGGGCGCATAGAAAGTTTTCGGGTACCACAGTGAGACAGTGATCCCTACGCCCTAAAAAAACTGCCCGAGGGCCCACCTATGCTACTACCAAGCCCACTGCTGCTAAGCAAGGGATGGCAATAACTAAAACTTCGATACCTAAATGAATTCACCCAAAGACTTTGAAGACCGAACCAATCTCATTCTTTTCTTCATTACTGCAACGCGCCAACCGAAGCAGAAAGCGAAGCTCCTCCGTAATGCTTTATCTATGATTTACTTTAAATGAAAAAGATCTCAGTGATTTATTACATCGCTT
>NW_019264953.1:0-1920 GCF_002742605.1 Olea europaea var. sylvestris
AGCAACATCCAATACCATCAAAGCATGATTATCCTCATATAAGGTACTATGACGACCTCAACTCAAAGGACCAATTCCACTATTGAACGTTAGAGATTAACCACTGATACTCAGATAGTTATCCATGTGGAATCTCTCGACGAGTCTCCTATGTTTTTTTCTATAACAAAACATCCACGTATTCATTCAAGTGCCACCACACTTTAACTTGTGAGATCAGCTACTTACTTCACAAGTAAGAAATGACACACGTGATGGTCTATCTGTAATAAGGATATCTGTATCTCGTCATTACTTACGATCACGGATGATTTAAGATTCAATGATATGTAATTTGTATCTCACAATCACAACTCCTCGTGATTAATAAATTACTAAGATTTGAATCTACGAATAATAGATCTGTCATATAATTGCATTAATTATATATTAAAAGTATTTATGTCCAAGATTGATTCGACCTAGGGCATAACACTTACAGTAAGAGAGATAGGGAAGATGACTGTTGTGTAGTTATTAGGCTGGAGTGATATATGGGCCGTGAATCTTGATTAAGGAGTATATATGTGGGCTGGTAATAATGGCTTGTTTGGGCTAATAGATTGGATTGATGTAATGTGGGCTAGTAGGTATTAGATGTGGATTAGGTTTATTTATGTATGGAAGCAGCAGCAGGTACAAACTCGTGGAATTTTCTTTTGTTGGTCAAATTTTTTTTTATTTTGTAAGTTGAAACTACTAAGGACTCAACGAAGTATGGATTAACCAGTGAACAATTTCGATTCTCCCTCCTTTCCTTTTTTGAGAAACTCTAATATAGAAAGAGAGAGAGAGAGAGAGAGAGAGAGAGAGAGAGGCAATCAACTATGCCCTACTACTAGTTTGTACCTGTTTAGTTGCTGCTTTTTTCTTCTTCTTTTGGGTGAGGGTTGAACGTTGGAGTGGATGGTTGCTATGGATTAAGTCATGTGATGGGCTAAAGTTAGGTCAAAAGAAACGCTCCGGCTCTGATGCTAAATTGGTGCCGATTGTGATGACAAGAACAATAAAGAAGGAGAAGAGAGTAAAAAGCTAAGAATGAAGGGAGATAGTACATTTATTCAATAATCAAGTGTGTTTATTACAATCCAAAAACCTCAATTTACGGGTTCCAAATAACAATAAAAAGAAAAAACTAGAGTTTCCTTTTGTATAGAAGGAAACAAATTTATTATTCTATCAAAACAAGAAAATGCAATAATAAAAATTCGATCTTTAATTGATTTGATTCCGATTACGCCTAAAATACACTTTCCAATTTGCATCACCAAGAGAACACAAAAGCCAATATGCAGTTAACAGTAAATCAACAATTAGTCAATCGGTCTAAAATTTTACAACTCCTAAGGTTTCCATATCCTGAGTTTTGAAACCTCAGATTAAACAAATCAAGGAATAAATATATGAAATATTGAACCCAACCTTACTAAAATATTATAACTAAGAGTAAAGAAATCATCTTACTTATCTGATCAAAGAAAAAGTAGGCTCGAGTAGGATCAATATTGAATGGTGAATTAGATCGATTGAGGCTCAAAATCATTTTATACTCAGTTATTCTAATTGGCCCTGTTTGTAATAGAACAAGAACAAGGATTCCAACATTCAGTTAGAGTAGTAACAGGAAATGCTGATTGTACTCATCTAGATAAATTAGAGTAAGGAAAGGTAAGAGAAACCATAATGGCCTTTCCTCATATTTGTATAAATAATACATGTAGATATAGCACAATGGTTCTCAATTTATGACAAACCATAGGTGTACTTGTATCAATGCATGCCAGGTCTCAGTAAAACACCATCAATTTTGTGATTATTGTCCCTATTATCCTTAGTTATGAAATTAAGATAAATGTCTACCTTAATAATCAGAGAGGAAGA
>NW_019264953.1:10408-11563 GCF_002742605.1 Olea europaea var. sylvestris
TACCACATTGACCAAAGTGGTCTTGCAGCTCATCATCAGTTATGTTTTATGAATGTTCTTCACATACACATTTAAACCTGAAATTAGAAGGTTGAAAGAAATTTATAAACATATAGATGATATGAATATTTTTACAAGTCATTAAAGAAGGAAATTATTCTTGAGAACATGGTATTTCAAGATTTTCTTTATCTTTTTCTCCTTAAACTGAGCCCACTCAGCACAAACAAGATGATGAGAAAAGTCAAAACAGAATGATAAAACTAAACAGAATCAATTCACACATTTTTTTAACAACTTACCAAAAATTATAGGAGAATATGTCAACAAGGTCGGTCATGTAGCCAAGAGTGCCGTCTTTGTGACTGGAGCTGAAAGAGGTTTTGTGATAATGAAGATAAATCATAATATTAGTAGTCGATCTTATTAAGGTCCATACAACTCATTTTCCTCTTCTCAGCAGCCTATTCAAGTGCACCTTTTAAAGGTCTTTTAGCTATTCCCTGTACAAGTTTCACCATGCAAAATCATTATGTTTGGTTGATCATTCAACTAAATGTGTATTATTTCTTATCACATTTCTAAAAATCAATACAAGCAAGTACGAGAATATCACATAGGTGTAAAGATATAGAAATAGCTAACAAAGCTAAGAACTGAACTCAACGATTGATTAAAACGAGAGGAAATGCATTCAAGATAAACCCAACTACAAACAGATAAATTGAAATCATATCCTCATAAGTAAAGGTACTTGGTACTTACATATTTTAGGTATTTGAATACTATTTTGAACAACTACTTCATCACTGATGTGTTCCTAGAGGCCATCTAAGGCAAATATTAAAAAAAATAAGAAGACCAATGTAGTAGTGAAAAACTAATCTACCATAGAAGTGAACTCCAGTCCCTACTTAAACAACGTTTGCAGCTGACTAAGCAATCGTGGTAGCAACCACCGATAACCTATGAAATTCGAATGCATAGACAACAAAGCATTAGCAACAAACCATACTTTAATACCAATAGATTAGAAATGTCTAAACTATTGACACTTACCCAGATGCGCCTGATTAACAATGGAAAGAACATGTTCCTATTGTCCTTAGTGTTTATTGCTTCTTGAACATCTGAGTAAAAATTGCATACATCATG
>NW_019264954.1:0-1194 GCF_002742605.1 Olea europaea var. sylvestris
AGAAGCGCTGGATAGAAATTTAACAAAGCAAAATCGTACCAGGGGCAATGTTGCCATTTTTCACGACGGTGTCGGAATGGGCCAAAATTTGGTTGTTTGATTGGAAACGGCCAGCAGATTGGACTCGGGGCACAGACCCGGGATCACGGGTTTTAGCCAAATTCTTTCGTTTCGGGGATTTTAGCCAAATTCCTTTGTTTGGGCCTTCGAATAATTAATTTCTGTATAATTATATCAGGTTGAAGAAGTGCTGGACTGAAAATTAACAAAGAAAAACCGCACCACGGGCAATTTTGTCAGTTTTCACGATAGTGTCGAAATTGGCCGAAATTTGGCAGGTTGATTGGAAACGGCCAACGAAATTGGACTCGGGGCACGGACCCGAATCACGGGATTTTAACCAAATTCCTTCGTTTGGGCCTCGGAATAATTAATTTTCGTTTTAATTAGGTCAGGTTGAGGAAGTGCTGGACAGAAAATTAACAAAGAAAAACCGCACCAGAGGCAATTTTGTTATTTGTCGCGACGGTGTCGGAATGTGCCGAAATTTGGCAGGATGATAGGAAACGGGCCACGAAATTGGACTCGGGGCACAGACTCAGGATCACGGGATTTTAGCTAAATTCCTTCGTTTGGGCGTCCGAATAATTAATTTTCGTATTAATTTTGTCAGGTTGAAGAAGCGCTGGATAGAAATTTAACAAAGCAAAATCGCACTAAGGGCAATTTTGTCATTTGTCACGACGGTGTCCGAATGGGCCGAAATTTGGCAGGTTGATTGGAAACGGCCCATGAAATTGGGCTTGGGGCACAGACCCGGGATCACGGGATTTTAGCCAAATTCCTTCGTTTGGGCCTCTGAATTATTAATTTCCTTATTAATTATTTCAGGTTGAAGAAGTGCTAGACAGAAAATTAACAAAGTAAAACCGCACTAAGGGCAATTTAATCATTTGTCGTGACGATGTCGGAATGGGCCGAAATTTGGCAAGTTGATTGGAAATGGCCCCAGAAATTGGACTCAAGGCATAGACCAAGGATCACGAGATTTTAGCCAAATTCCTTTATTTGGGCCTCCGAATAATTAATTTCCATATTAATTATGTTAGGTTGAAGAAGTGTTGGACAAAAAATTAGCAAAGAAAAACCGTACCATGGGGAATTTCGTCATTTGCGGCGACGGTGTCGAAATGG
>NW_019264954.1:10264-11563 GCF_002742605.1 Olea europaea var. sylvestris
GTTTGGGCCTCCGAATAATTAATTTCCGTCTTAATTATGTCAGGTTGAAGTAGTGCAGGACAGAAAATTAACAAAGAAAAATCACACCAGTGGCAATTTTGTCATTTGTCGCGAAGGTGTCGGAATTGGCCGAAGTTTAGCAAGTTGATTGGAAACAGCCCGTGAAATTGGACTCGGTAAACAGACCTAGGGTCACAGGATTTTAGCCAAATTCCTTCGTTTGGGCCTCCGAATAATTATTTTTCCTATTAATTATGTCAGGTTGAAGAAGTGCTGGACAAAAAATTAACAAAGCAAAACCACACCAGGGGTAATTTTATCATTTGTCGCGACGGTGTCCGAATGGGCCAAAATTTGGCAGGACGATTGGAAACGGCCCGTGAAATTGGACTCGTGGCACAGATTCGGGATCACGGGATTTTAACCAAATTCCTTCGTTTGGGCCTCCAAATAAATAATTTCCTTATAAATTATGTCAGGTTGAAGAAGTGCTGGATAGAAAATTAACAAAGCAAAACCGCACTAGTGGCAATTTTGTTACTTATCGCGACGGTGTCGGAATGGGCCGAGATTTGGTAGATTGGTTTGAAATGTCACACGAAATTGGACTCGGGGCACAGACCCGGGATCACGGAATTTTAGTCAAATTCCTTCGTTCAAGCGATCGAATAATTAATTTTCGTATTAATTATGTCCGGGTAAAGAAGTTTTGGAGAGAAAATTAACAAAGAAAAGCCGCACTAGGGGCAATTTTATCATTTTTTACGACGGAGTCGGAATGGACCGAAATTTGGCTCGTTGATTGGAAACGGCCCGCGAAATTGGACTCGATACACAGACCCGGTATCACACGATTTTAGCTAAATTCCTTCTTTTGGGCCTCCGAATAATTAATTTCCGCATTAATTATGTCAGGTTGAAAAGTGTTGGAAAGAAAATTAACAAAGAAAAACCGCACCAGGGGCTATTTTGTCATTTGTCGCGACGGTGGAGGAATGGGCCAAATTTGGTAGGTCGATTGTAATTGGCCTGCGAAATATGACTCATAGCACAGAACTGGGATCACGGGATTTTAGCCAAATTCCTTTGTTTGGGCCTCCGAATAATTATTCCCGTACTAATTATATCAGGATGAAGAAGTTTTGGACAGAAAATTAACAAAGCGAAACCACACCAGGGCAATTTTGTCATTTGCCGCGACGTTGTCGGAATGGGCCGAAATTTGGCAGGTTGATTGGAAACGGCCAGGGAAATTGGACCCGAGGCTCAGACCCGGGATCACGGGATTTTAGCCAAATT
>NW_019264955.1:0-1371 GCF_002742605.1 Olea europaea var. sylvestris
CAAGATAACTAAAGGTTTTTAGAGATGAAAGAATAGAAATTGAACCGACAGATACGGAGCAGTAGCAAAAGGATTTAATTTATTCAATTGACAGCCTTACATTTATAGTTGGAAAGAAAATTGAAAAACTACTAAGTAGCCTAAGTAAAAGCAAGAATCTGCTGCACGTTGTAACTGAATAATAGCTCCTAAGACTAGGTCTAAATTTTGACTGAAAAAAAAAATTTGAAACAATAATTAAAAAGAAAGTCACATGTAGTCCCTGAAGCAATTTTAACACTCCTCCTTGCTTTAGGAACTGCAAATTCCAATTTGTTGCCTTAGAAGCTTGAACTTATTGACTGGAAGTGGTTTTGTAAACAAATCTACCAGCTAATCTTCAGACTTGCAGTAAACTAAAGTTACTTCTCCATTATGTTGTACCTCCTTCAAGAAATAAAGCTTAACATTGAAATGTTTAGTTTTCCCATAAAACACTAGATTGCGATAAATTGTAATTGCTGCCTGATTATCAACAAAAATCTCAGTGGTACATTTTTGCTCCATATGTAGATTAGACAGAATTTTCTTCAGCCATAAAGCTTGGTTCACTACTGCTGTTGTTGCAATAAATTCCGCCTCTGCAGTGGATTGTGCTACAATCTCGTGTTTCTTTGAGCACCATGAGAATACTCCTGAACCCTAAGTTGAAAAAATATCGTGAAGTACTTTTCATGTCATCAACAGACCCAGCCCAGTCACTATCTGAGAATCCACACATCTTGAATTTTTAACATTTCTCAAACTTGACACCATAATAAACAGTACCTTTAATATACCTTAATATTCTTTTTGCTGCTCTTAAATGCATTTCATTAGCACAATGCATAAATCGAGATAAGAGACTGTTACAGCAAACAAAATGTCAAGCCTCGTTGCAGTGAGATACATTAAGCAACCAATCAGACTTTTGTAATAACTTTCATCAACTTTATTAGCACTATCTTCTTTACTCAACCTCTCTTTTTGATTCATTGGTGTGCTTATTGCTTTGCACTCTTCCATCTGAAATTTCTTCAATATTTCCTTTACATATTTCTTTTGGCAATTGAACACTTCATTTTAGTTTTGCTTGACTTCCATCCAAAGAAAGTAAGTCATAAGACCAAGATCCATCATTTCAAAAACTTGCATCATTTCTTGTTTGAACTCCTCAACTTGCCATGCATTATTTCCTGTTACCAAAAGATCATCAACATAAAGAGACACTATGAGAATTTCATTGTCCTTCTTTTTAAGGTAAAGAGTTGCCTCATATGAGCTTTTTATAAAGCCTATACTTAGCAAATGATCATCTATTCTGCTGTACTAGGCTCTAGGCGCTTGTTTTAG
>NW_019264955.1:10607-11561 GCF_002742605.1 Olea europaea var. sylvestris
TATGCGTAAAATTGATATAAGAGCTGTTGCAAGAATCGTGCTAATACAATACTCATTATGGTCAGACTTTGTTTCCTTCCCTATTTTTATAAATAAAAAAAGGCCTTAAGTTGGAGGCCAGAATATTTTCATCTCCTCTTGATGAAAGTACAAGGGTTCCTCTTTTGAGTTGAGAGGAGGTCACAATCCTAAATTCAAAGGGAAGGCAAGGAAATCCATGCAATCGCTTATTTACGAAAACATTTTTGATTTCTCGACCTGTTATCTTTGCAATTGTTGCTATTAGCGTTTGTTTTGGTATGTGTGTAGTCGTCCTCCACCCGCAGAGAGTTGTTGAGCTTGGGACGAGGTGTCTATTCAATATCTTGTATTGTCACATAACTGATCCAAAATGTTTACCATGTAGAATTCGAGTTCATTGCACAGGCATATCAACGCCACTTTCTTGACATTGCCAAGTTGAGTACGAGCACAAATGTAGCTTACGTGGAAGTTCTTGTAGTGTTGCTTCCATCAACCTCGAGAATCTAAATCAGATATGATAGAGAAGAGGATTATAGTTCCTGTTTTCATAACCCAGTGTACCTCTCTACCTTTTGATATATTGTAACTTTATAGGTCATTAGTTATTTTGAAAAGTTATTTTGGATGATAACTAATTTGTTTTAAATGAGATGGCAGTGTTAATAATTTGTAGTAGTAAATATAATACTTTGTGATTTGTGTTTTGCAGATCAAGAGAATTTTTCTTTTACCTGTGATAATACCAGCCTTTGTTTGATTTTGCCTAAAAAGTCGATAAAAATTTGAATCAAAGTTAATAGTTAGTTTTAATCACACATTTCATGGGGCCTACAATTTTCATCAGCTTTTTAGCTATATATTTTATTAACTTTTATCAAAATCTCCTAAAAAGATTATTTTTAGAAATATCAAACATGCATTAAATGGATC
>NW_019264956.1:0-717 GCF_002742605.1 Olea europaea var. sylvestris
TTTTTAAAACCAAGAGGGATTCAAATGGTAATGTGGAAAGATATAAGGCTCGTCTTGTGGCTAAAGGCTTTACTCAAAAGGAAAGCTTCGATTTCAAAGAGACTTTCTCTCCAATTTCAACAAAAGACTCTTTCAGGACAATTATGACACTTGTTCCGCACTTTGATCTTGAGTTACATCAGATGGAAGTTAAGATGACATTTCTCAATGGTGACATTGATGAGACGATCTATATGGTGCAACCAGAAAACTTTATGTCAGGAGACCCAAAGAATATGATTTGCAAATTAAAGAAATCTATCTGTGGGCTCAAGCAAGCTTCCCGTCAATGGTACCACAAATTTCATTAAGTCATTATCTCATTTGGTTTTGAAATGAACATCGTTGATTATTGTGTGTATCACAAGTTCAATGGGAGTAAGCATATTTTCCTGGTTTTGTATGTTGATGACATACTATTTGTCACTAACGTTATAGGCATGTTGCACGAAACCAAGAGATTTTTATCAAAAATTTTTGAGATGAAAGATCTTGGTGACGCCTCTTTTGTATTAGGGATCCAGATACATCGGGATCACTCTCAAGGTACTATTGGATTGTCACAAAAGAGCTATATCGATAAAACACTTAAGTGGCTTTGCATGCAAGACTGCAAACCAAGTGACACCCCTATCGCTAAGGGAGACAAATTTAGTCTCAAACAATTCCCACAAAATG
>NW_019264956.1:9886-11556 GCF_002742605.1 Olea europaea var. sylvestris
ATATCGCAACAGAAGAAAGAATGGACAACTATCTACAAGTTGTAAGAAAAGAACTTGAAAGGTTCAACACCATTGAAGTCAAGCAAATTCCTTGATCGCAGAATGGTCACGCCGACGCACTGGCTCGGCTAGCCACTAGTGAGGAAATTGAAGAATTCGATAGTATTCCCGTGGAAAGAATATCCCTACTGTCTACCGAGTTAGACGAAGTGGTCCTGATGATAGACCCCAAACCAACCTGGCAGGATGAGATCGTCACCTACCTAAAAATTGGGAAACGTCTCGAAAATTTTGCAGAGGCTAGAAAGCTTCGAATCAAGTCGGCCAGGTATACACTCATTGACGATGTACTATACAAATAGGGATATTCTACACCTTTGTTAAGGTGTTTAAATGAAGAAGAAGCTCATCATGCCCTGCAAAACGTTCGCGAAGGAATGTGTGGAAACCATTCGGGTGGGCTCTCACTAGCCCACAAGATCATACGACAAGGATACTTTTGGCCTGCAATAAGACATGATTCCCTTGAATTTGTCAAAAGATGCGACAAATGTCAGCGTCTCGCCCCCATCATAAACGTTCCGCCGTGCGAGTTGAACCCAGTAATAGCACCTTAGCCCTTTGTGAAATGGGGGGTCGACCTAATTGGACCTATGCCCGTTGGAAAATGAGGTGTAAAATTTGCCATCGTCGCAGTTGATTACTTCACCAAATGGGCTGAGGCAGAGCCACTTGCCAAGATCACGGAACAGAAAACAACCGACTTTTTGTGGAAATCAATCATCTGTAGGTTCGACATACCTCACTCTATTGTTACGGACAATGGTAAACAGTTCGACAATGCACGACTTTCAGATTTCTGTGAAGAGTTCGACATCAAGAAATATTTTTCAACACCGAACCATCCGCAGGCAAACGGCTAAGTCGAAGCCATTAACAAAATTATTAAGCTACATTGAAAGTAAAACTCGACTTGTTTAAAGGAGGTTGGGCCGACGAACTCCCCAGTGTGCTATGGTCTTATCGCACCACTGCAAGGACTAGCACGGGATAAATACCGTTCTCACTGGCTTTCGGTGTAGAGGCTCTGATCCCACTAGAAGTCAGCATTCCCTTGCTGCGCATAACTGAATATGACGAAGAAATGAACCACATGGCTCTTCGTACGGAACTCGACCTAATCGAGGAAAAAGGGAACACTGCTGAACTTAAAAATACCGTTTATAAGCAGCGGAACGCCAAGTACTATAATCAAAAAGTTCGAAAAAGAGAATTCAAAGTAGGATCCCTCGTATTACGAAAAGTATTCCTCCCCACAAGAGAGGTAGGTAGTGAATACCTGGGCCCGAATTGGGAGGGCCCCTATCTGATAACGAAGGTCCCGCTAAAAGGGAGATACAAGCTGGAAGACTTGGAGGGTAGACCCTTACGGGAAAAGTCCGTGACATATAAAGCCATCTTGTAATGTCAATTACACCAATGAAAAGGGACATTCCTCATAAGAAATCTTACAAAACCCTGCTCCTAGGGGTGTTAATGGGTCGAGCTGAGCCGGCTCGGCCCATGAAATCACGAGCTCGGCTCGGGCTCGCCATGAGCCGAGCATGTGCTCATTTTGAGCCGAGCCGAGCTCGACTCGTCCAAAAATGGGCGAGCTCGGCTCGGCCCAC
>NW_019264957.1:0-7272 GCF_002742605.1 Olea europaea var. sylvestris
TTGAAGGTTTGTGATTCGTCTCCCATTTTAGAGAGAAAGGAGAGCGTTCTGGGATAGAGAGAGAAAGTGCGGTTTAGGGTTTGATTTTGGTTTAGGGTCTGGGGTTTAGGGATTTCGGCCCTTCTGGAATCATTGGTAATGGTCGCTGACCTTGATTCAATGCGTAGAGTGGAGTTTTGAAAACATTGGGATTCGTGCAATCAACTTTTTCATATACATCTGATTCTATTGCTTCCAAAACCATTGTGGCTTGAAGTGGTGGAAGATTTTTGGTTGGTTGGGGTTGAAATCCACCGCGTAAAGGTGGTATGTCGGATGGTGGATCAAGATTTTTGAAGGTTTGTGATTCGTCTCCCATTTTAGAGAGAAAGGAGAGCGTTCTGGGATAGAGAGAGAAAGTGCGGTTTAGGGTTTGGTTTTGGTTTAGGGTTCAGGGTTTGATTTTGGTTTTGGGTTTAGGGTTTGGGGTTTGGGATTTAGGGATTTCGGCCCTTCTGGAATCATTGGTGATTGTCCCAGACCCTGATTCAATGCGTAGAGTGGAGTTTTGACAACATTGGGATTCGTGCCATCAACATTTTCATATAAATTTTAATTCTATTGCATCCAAAACCACTGTAGCTTGAACTGCTGGAAGATTTTGGATTGTTTGGGGTTGAAATCCATTGGGTAAAGGTGTTACTTCGGGTGGTGGATCAAGATTTTTGAAGGTTTGTGATTCGTCTCCAATTTTAGAGAGAAGGGAGAGCGTTCTGGGATATAGAGAGAAAGTGCGGTTTAGGGTTTGGTTTTGGTTTAGGGTTTAGGGTTTGGGGTTTAGGGATTTCGGCCCTTCTGGAATCATTGGTAATGGTCCCTGACCTTGATTCAATGCGTAGAGTGGAGTTTTGAAAACATTGGGATTCGTGCAATCAACTTTTTCATATACATCTGATTCTATTGCTTCCAAAACCACTGTAGCTTGAAGTGCTGGAAGATTTTGGACTGTTTGGGGTTGAAATCCACCGGGTAAAGGTGGTATGTCGGGTGCTGGATCAAGATTTTTGAAGATTTGTGATTTGTCTCCCATTTTAGAGAGAAGGGAGAGCGTTTTGGCCTAGAGAGAGAAAGTGCGGTTGAGGGTTTGGTTTTGGTTTAGGGTTTGGGGTTTAAGGATTGCGGCCCTTCTGGAATCATTGGTAATGGTCCCTGACCTTGTATCAATGCGTAGAGTGGAGTTTTGAAAACATTGGGATTCGTGCAATCAACTTTTTCATATACATCTGATTCTATTGCTTCCAAAACCAATGTGGCTTGAAGTGGTGGAAGATTTTTGGTTGGTTGGGGTTGAAATCCACCGCGTAAAGGTGGTATGTCGGATGGTGGATCAAGATTTTTGAAGGTTTGTGATTTGTCTCGCATTCTAGAGAGAAGGGAGAGTGTTTTGGGCTAGAGAGAGAAAGTGTGGTTTAGGGTTTGGTTTTGGTTTAGGGTTCAGGGTTTGGGGTTTGGGTTTATGGTTTAGGGTTTAGGGATTTCGGCCCTTCTAGAACCATTGGTGATGGTCGGAAACCCTGATCCAATGCGTAGAGTGGAGTTTTGATAACATTGGGATTCATGGCACCAACACTTTCATATAAATCCGATTCTATTGCTTCCAAAACCATTGTAGCTTGAGGTGCTGGAAGATTTTGCGTTGTTTGGGGTTGAAATCCACCGGGTAAAGGTGGTATGTTGGGTGGTGGGTCAAGATTTTTGGACGTTTGTGATTTGTCTCCCATTTTAGAGAGAAGGGAGAGCGTTTTTGGTTAGAGAGAGAAAGTGCTGTTTAGGATTTGGTTTTGGTTTAGGGTTTGGGCTTTGGGGTTTAGGGTTTTTGGCCCTTTTGGAATCATTGGTGATGGTCCCAAACCCTGATTCAATGCCTAGAGTGGAGTTTTGAAAACATTGGGATTTGTACCATCAACATTTTCATATAAATCTGATTCTATTGCTTCCAAAACCATTGTGGCGTGGAGTACTGGATGATTTTTGGTTGTTTGGGGTTGAAATCCATCGGGTAAAGGTGGTATGCCGGGTGGTGGATCTAGATTTTTGAAGGTTTGTGATTTGTCTCCCATTTTAGAGAGAAGGGAGAGCGTTTTGGGTTAGAGAGAGAAAGTGCTATTTAGGGTTTGGTTTTGGTTTAGGGTTTAGGTTTTGGGGTTTGGGGTTTAGGGATTTCAGCCCTTCTGGAATCATTGGTGATGGTCCCAGACCCTGATTCAACGCGTAGAGTGGAGTTTTGACAACATTGGGATTCGTGCCATCAACATTTTCATATAAATTTTAATTCTATTGCTCCCAAAACCACTGTAGCTTAAAGTGCTGGAAGAAATTTGGATTGTTTGGGGTTGAAATCCACCGGGTAAAGGTGTTACGTAGGGTGGTGGATCAAGATTTTTGAAGATTTGTGATTTCTCTCCCATTTTAGAGAGAAGGGATAACGTTCTGGGCTAGAGAGAGAAAGTGCGGTTGAGGGTTTGGTTTTGGTTTAGGGTTTGGGGTTTAGGGATTGCGGCCCTTCTAGAATCATTGGTAATGGTCCCTGACCTTGATTCAATGCGTAGAGTGGAGTTTTGAAAACATTGGGATTCGTACCATCAAAGTTTTCATATAAATATGATTCTATTCCTTCCAAAACCATTGTGGCTTGAAGTGGTGGAAGATTTTTGGTTGGTTGGGGTTGAAATCCACCGCGTAAAGGTGGTATGTCGGATGGTGGATCAAGATTTTTGAAAGTTTGTGATTGGTCTCCCATTTTAGAGAGAAGGGAGAGCATTTTGCGTTAGAGAGAGAAAGTGATGTTTAGGGTTTGGTTTTGGTTTAGGGTTTGGGGTTTGGGGTTTAGGGTTTTCGACCCTTCTGGAATCATTGGCTATGGTCCCAGACCCTGATTCAATGCGTAGAGTGGAGTTTTGAAAACATTGGGATTCGTACCATCAATGTTTTCATATAAATATGATTCTATTCCTTCCAAAACCATTGTGGCTTGAAGTGCTGGAAGATTTTGGGTTGTTTGGGGTTGAAATCCATTGGGTAAAGGTGGTATGTCGGGTGGTGGATCAAGATTTCTGAAGGTTCGTGATTTGTCTCCCATTCTAGAGAGAGGGGAGAGCGTTTTGGGCTAGAGAAAGAAAGTAAGGTTTAGGGTTTGGTTTTGGTTTAGGGTTTAGGGATTTCGACCCTTCTGGAATCATTGGTGATCGTCCCAGACCCTGATTCAATAGGGTTTGGTTTTGGTTTAGGGTTTAGGGATTTCGACCCTTCTGGAATCATTGGTGATCGTCCCAGACCCTGATTCAATAGGGTTTGGTTTTGGTTTAGGGTTTAGGGATTTCGACCCTTCTGGAATCATTGGTGATCGTCCCAGACCCTGATTCAATAGGGTTTGGTTTTGGTTTAGGGTTTAGGGATTTCGACCCTTCTGGAATCATTGGTGATCGTCCCAGACCCTGATTCAATAGGGTTTGGTTTTGGTTTAGGGTTTAGGGATTTCGACCCTTCTGGAATCATTGGTGATCGTCCCAGACCCTGATTCAATAGGGTTTGGTTTTGGTTTAGGGTTTAGGGATTTCGACCCTTCTGGAATCATTGGTGATCGTCCCAGACCCTGATTCAATAGGGTTTGGTTTTGGTTTAGGGTTTAGGGATTTCGACCCTTCTGGAATCATTGGTGATCGTCCCAGACCCTGATTCAATAGGGTTTGGTTTTGGTTTAGGGTTTAGGGATTTCGACCCTTCTGGAATCATTGGTGATCGTCCCAGACCCTGATTCAATAGGGTTTGGTTTTGGTTTAGGGTTTAGGGATTTCGACCCTTCTGGAATCATTGGTGATCGTCCCAGACCCTGATTCAATAGGGTTTGGTTTTGGTTTAGGGTTTAGGGATTTCGACCCTTCTGGAATCATTGGTGATCGTCCCAGACCCTGATTCAATAGGGTTTGGTTTTGGTTTAGGGTTTAGGGATTTCGACCCTTCTGGAATCATTGGTGATCGTCCCAGACCCTGATTCAATAGGGTTTGGTTTTGGTTTAGGGTTTAGGGATTTCGACCCTTCTGGAATCATTGGTGATCGTCCCAGACCCTGATTCAATAGGGTTTGGTTTTGGTTTAGGGTTTAGGGATTTCGACCCTTCTGGAATCATTGGTGATCGTCCCAGACCCTGATTCAATAGGGTTTGGTTTTGGTTTAGGGTTTAGGGATTTCGACCCTTCTGGAATCATTGGTGATCGTCCCAGACCCTGATTCAATAGGGTTTGGTTTTGGTTTAGGGTTTAGGGATTTCGACCCTTCTGGAATCATTGGTGATCGTCCCAGACCCTGATTCAATAGGGTTTGGTTTTGGTTTAGGGTTTAGGGATTTCGACCCTTCTGGAATCATTGGTGATCGTCCCAGACCCTGATTCAATAGGGTTTGGTTTTGGTTTAGGGTTTAGGGATTTCGACCCTTCTGGAATCATTGGTGATCGTCCCAGACCCTGATTCAATAGGGTTTGGTTTTGGTTTAGGGTTTAGGGATTTCGACCCTTCTGGAATCATTGGTGATCGTCCCAGACCCTGATTCAATAGGGTTTGGTTTTGGTTTAGGGTTTGGGGTTTAGGGATTTCGGCCCTTCTGGAATCATTGGTGATGGTTCCAGACCCTGATTCAATGCATAGAGTGGAGTTTTGACTACATTGGGATTCGTGCCATCAATTTTTTATATAAATCTGATTCTATTGCTTTGAAAACCATTGTGGCTTTAAGTGCTGGAAGATTTTAGGTTGTTCGGGCTTTAAATCCACCGGGTAAAGGTGGTATGTCGGGGGGTGGGTCAAGATTTTTGAAAGTGTGTGATTTGTCTCCCATTCTAGAGAGAAGGGAGAGCGTTTTGGGCTAGAGAGAGAAAGTGCAGCTTAGGGATTGGTTTTGGTTTAAGGTTTAGGGTTTGGGGTTTGGGGTTTAGGGATTTTGTCCCTTCAGGAATCATTGGTGATGGTCCCAGAGCCTGATTCAATGCGTAGAGTGGAGTTTTGACAACATTAGGATTCGTGCCATCAACATTTTAGGGTTTAGGGGTTGAAATCTGATTCTATTGCTTCCAAAACCACTGTAGCTTGAAGTTCTGGAAGATTTTGGGTTGTTCGGGGTTGAAATCCACCTGGTAAAGGTGGTATGTCGGGTGGTGGATCAAGATTTTTGAAGGTTTATGATTTGTCTCCCATTTTAGAGAGAAGGGATAGCGTTTTGGGCTAGAGAGAGAAAGTACGGTTTAGGGTTCGATTTTGGTTTAGGGTTTATGGTTTGGGGTTTAGGGATTTCGGCCCTTTTGGAATCAATGGTGATGGTCCCAGACCCTGATTCAATGTGTAGAGTGGAGTTTTGATAATATTGGGATTCTTGCCAACAACATTTTCATATAAATCTGATTCTATTGCGTCCAAAACAGTTGTAGCTTGAAGTACTGGAAGATTTTGGGTTGTTTGGGTTGAAATCCACTGGGTAAAGGTAACATGTCGGGTAGTGGATATAGATTTTTGAAAGTTTGTGATTTGTCTCCCATTTTAGAGAGAAAGGAGAGCGTTTTGGGCTAGAGAGAGAAAGTGTGGTTTAGGGTTTGGTTTTGGTTTAGGGTTCAGGGTTTTGGGTTTATAGTTTAGGGTTTAGGGATTTTGGCCCTTCTGGAATCATTGGTGATGGTCCCAGACCCTGATTCAATGCGTAGAGTGGAGTTTTGACAACATTGGGATTCGTGCCATCAACATTTTCATATAAATCTGATTCTATTGCTTCCAAAACCATTGTAGCCTGAAGTACTGGAAGATTTTGGGTTGTTTGGGGTTAAAATCAACCGAGTAAAGGTGGTATGTTGGGTGGTGGATCAAGATTTTTGAAGGATTGTGATTTGTCTCCCATTTTAGAGAGAATGGAGAGCGTTTGGGGATAGGGAGAGAAAGTGCGATTTAGGGTTTAGGGTTTGGGGTTTGCGGTTTAGGGATTTCGGCCCTTCTGGAATCATTGGTGATGGTCCCAGACCCTAATTCAATGCGTAGAGTGGAGTTTTGACAACATTGGGATTCGTACCATCAACATTTTCATATAAATCTGATTCTATTGCTTCCAAAACCACTGTAGCTTGACGTTCTGGAAGATTTTTGGTTGTTTGGGGTTGGAATCCACCGGGTAAAGGTGGTATGTCGGATGGTGGATTAAGATTTTTGATGGTTTGTGATTTGTCTCGCATTCTTGAGAGAAGGGAGAGCGTTTTGGGCTAGAGAGAGAAAGTGTGGTTTAGGGTTTGGTTTTGGTTTAGGGTTCAGGGTTTTGGGTTTAGTTTTGGTTTAGGGTTTAAGGATTTCGGCCCTTCTGGAATCATTGGTGATGGTCCCAGACCCTGATTCAATGCGTAAAGTGTAGTTTCGACAACATTGGGATTCGTGCCATCAACATTTTCATGTAAATCTGATTCTATTGCTTCCAAAACCAATGTAGCTTGAGGTACTGGAAGATTTTGGGTTGTTTGGGGTTGAAATCCACCGGTTAAATGTAGTATGTCGGGTGGTGGATCAAGATTTTTGAAGGTTTGTGATTTGTCTCCCATTTTAGAGAGAAGGAAGAGCGTTTTGGGCTAGAGAAAGAAAGTGCTGTTTAGGGTTTGGTTTTGGTTTAGGGTTTGGGGCTTAGGGTTTTCTGCCCTTTAGGAATCATTTGTGATGGTCCCAGACCCTGATTCAGCGTGTAGAGTGGAGTTTTGACAACATTGGAATTCGTGCCATCAACATTTTCATATAAATCTGATTCTATTGCGTCCAAAACAGTTGTAGCTTGAAGTACAGGAAGATTTTGGGTTGTTTGGGGTTGAAATCCACCGGGTAAAGGTGGTATGTCGGGTAGTGGATCAAGATTTTTGAAGGTTTGTGATTTGTCTCCCATTCTAGCGAGAAAGGAGAGCGTTTTGGGCTAGAGAGAGAAAGCGTGGTTTAGGGTTTGGTTTTGGTTTAGGGTTCAGGGTTTTTGGTTTATGGTTTAGGGTTTAGGGATTTTGGCCCTTCTGGAATCATTGGTGACAGTCCCAGACCCTGATTCAATGCGTAGAGTGGAGTTTTGACAACATTGGGATTCGTGCCATCAACATTTTCATATAAATCTGATTCTATTGCTTCAAAAACCATTGTAGCCTGAAGTACTGGAAGATTTTGCGTTGTTTGGGGTTAAAATCAACCGGGTAAAGGTGGGATGTCGGGTGGTGGATCAAGATTTTTGAAGGATT
>NW_019264957.1:7661-11554 GCF_002742605.1 Olea europaea var. sylvestris
GTGCCATCTACATTTTCATATAAATCTGATTCTATTGCTTCCAAAACCAGTGTAGCTTGCGGTACTGGAAGATTTTGGGTTGTTTGGGGTTGAATTCCACCGGGTAAAGGTGGTATATCGGGTGGTGGATCAAGATTTTTGAAGGTTTGTGATTTGCCTCCCATTTTAGAAAAAAGGGAGAGTGTTTTGGGCATGAGAGAGAAAGCGTGATTTAGGGTTTGGTTTTGGTTTTGGTTTTGGGCCTGGGGTTTAGCGTTTTGGGTTTTCGACCTATCTGGAATCATTGGTAATGGTCCCAGACCCTGATTCAATGCATAGAGTGGAGTTTCGTCCACATTGGGATTCGTGCCATCAACATTTTCATATAAATCTAATTCTATTACTTCCAAAACAACTGTAGCTTGAAGTTCTGGAAGATTTTTTTTGTTTGGGGTCGAAATCCACCGGGTAAAGGTGGTATGTCGGATGGTGGATCAAGATTTTTGAAGGTTTGTGATTTGTCTCGCATTCTTGAGAGAAGGGAGAGCGTTTTGGGCTAGAGAGAGAAAGTGTGGTTTAGGGTTTGGTTTTGGTTTAAGGTTCAGGGTTTTGGGTTTAGTTTTGGTTTAGGGTTTAGGGTTTAGGGATTTCGGCCCTTCTGGAATCATTGGTGATGGTCCCAGACCCTGATTCAATGCGTAAAGTGGAGTTTTGACAACATTGGATTCGTGCCATTAACATTTTCATATAAATCTGATTCTATTGCTTCCAAAACCAATGTAGCTTGAGGTACTGAAAGATTTTGGGTTGTTTGGGATTGAAATCCATCGGGTAAAGGTGGTATGTCGGGTGGTGGATCAAGATTTTTGAAGGTTTGTGATTTGTCGCCCATTTTAGATAGAAGGGAGAGCGTTTTGGGCTAGAGAAAGAAAGTGCAGTTTAGGGATTAGTTTTGGTTTAGGGTCTGGGGTTTAGGGTTTTCTGCCCTTTAGGAATCATTGGTGATGGTCCCAGACCCTGATTCAGCGTGTAGAGTGGAGTTTTGACAACATTGGGATTCGTGCCATCAACATTTTCATATAAATCTGATTCTATTGCGTCCAAAACAGTTGTAGCTTGAAGTACTGGAAGATTTTGGGTTGTTTGGGGTTGAAATCCACTGGGTAAAGGTAGTATGTCGGGTAGTGGATCATTCTAGAGAGAAAGGAGAGCGTTTTGGGCTAGAGAGAGAAAGCGTGGTTTAGGGTTTGGTTTTGGTTTAGGGTTTAGGGTTTAGGATTTATGATTTGGGGTTTAGGGATTTTGGCCCTTCTGGAATCATTGGCGATGGTCCCAGACCCTGATTCAATGCGTAGAGTGGAGTGTTGACAACATTGGGATTTGTGCCATCTACATTTTCATATAAATCTGATTCTATTGCTTCCAAAACCAGTGTAGCTTGCGGCACTGGAAGATTTTGGGTTGTTTGGGGTTGAATTCCACCGGGTAAAGGTGGTATATCGGGTGGCGGATCAAGATTTTTGAAGGTTTGTGATTTGCCTCCCATTTTAGAGAGAAGGGAGAGTGTTTTGGGCTTGAGAGAGAAAGTGCGATTTAGGGTTTAGTTTTGGTTTAGGGTTCAGGGTTTAGGGATTTCGGCCCTTCTGGAATCATTGGTAATGGTCCCAGACCCTGATTCAATGCGTAGCGCAGAGTTTTGATAACATTGCGATTCGTACCATCTACGTTTTCATATAAATCTGATTCTATTGCTTCCAAACCCAGTGTAGCTTGCGGTACTGGAAGATTTTGGGTTGTTTGGGGTTGAAATCCACCGGGTAAAGGTGGTATATCGGGTAGTGGATCAAGATTTTTGAAGGTTTGTGATTTGTCTCCCATTCTAGAGAGAAGGGAGTACCATCAACTTTTTCATATAAATCTGATTCTATTGCTTCCAAACCCAGTGTAGCTTGCGGTACTGGAAGATTTTGGGTTGTTTGGGGTTGAAATCCACCGGGTAAAGGTGGTATATCGGGTAGTGGATCAAGATTTTTGAAGGTTTGTGATTTGTCTCCCATTCTAGAGAGAAGGGAGTACCATCAACTTTTTCATATAAATCTGATTCTATTGCTTCCAAACCCAGTGTAGCTTGCGGTACTGGAAGATTTTGGGTTGTTTGGGGTTGAAATCCACCGGGTAAAGGTGGTATATCGGGTAGTGGATCAAGATTTTTGAAGGTTTGTGATTTGTCTCCCATTCTAGAGAGAAGGGAGTACCATCAACTTTTTCATATAAATCTGATTCTATTGCTTCCAAACCCAGTGTAGCTTGCGGTACTGGAAGATTTTGGGTTGTTTGGGGTTGAAATCCACCGGGTAAAGGTGGTATATCGGGTAGTGGATCAAGATTTTTGAAGGTTTGTGATTTGTCTCCCATTCTAGAGAGAAGGGAGTACCATCAACTTTTTCATATAAATCTGATTCTATTGCTTCCAAACCCAGTGTAGCTTGCGGTACTGGAAGATTTTGGGTTGTTTGGGGTTGAAATCCACCGGGTAAAGGTGGTATATCGGGTAGTGGATCAAGATTTTTGAAGGTTTGTGATTTGTCTCCCATTCTAGAGAGAAGGGAGTACCATCAACTTTTTCATATAAATCTGATTCTATTGCTTCCAAACCCAGTGTAGCTTGCGGTACTGGAAGATTTTGGGTTGTTTGGGGTTGAAATCCACCGGGTAAAGGTGGTATATCGGGTAGTGGATCAAGATTTTTGAAGGTTTGTGATTTGTCTCCCATTCTAGAGAGAAGGGAGTACCATCAACTTTTTCATATAAATCTGATTCTATTGCTTCCAAACCCAGTGTAGCTTGCGGTACTGGAAGATTTTGGGTTGTTTGGGGTTGAAATCCACCGGGTAAAGGTGGTATATCGGGTAGTGGATCAAGATTTTTGAAGGTTTGTGATTTGTCTCCCATTCTAGAGAGAAGGGAGTACCATCAACTTTTTCATATAAATCTGATTCTATTGCTTCCAAACCCAGTGTAGCTTGCGGTACTGGAAGATTTTGGGTTGTTTGGGGTTGAAATCCACCGGGTAAAGGTGGTATATCGGGTAGTGGATCAAGATTTTTGAAGGTTTGTGATTTGTCTCCCATTCTAGAGAGAAGGGAGTACCATCAACTTTTTCATATAAATCTGATTCTATTGCTTCCAAACCCAGTGTAGCTTGCGGTACTGGAAGATTTTGGGTTGTTTGGGGTTGAAATCCACCGGGTAAAGGTGGTATATCGGGTAGTGGATCAAGATTTTTGAAGGTTTGTGATTTGTCTCCCATTCTAGAGAGAAGGGAGTACCATCAACTTTTTCATATAAATCTGATTCTATTGCTTCCAAACCCAGTGTAGCTTGCGGTACTGGAAGATTTTGGGTTGTTTGGGGTTGAATTCCGCTGGGTAAAGGTGGTATATCGGGTAGTGGATCAAGATTTTTGAAGGTTTGTGATTTGCTTCCCATTTTAGAGAGAAGGGAGAGTGTTTTGGGCTTGAGAGAGAAAGTACGATTTAGGGTTTGGTTTTGGTTTTGGTTTTGGGCCTGGGGTTTAGGGTTTTGGGTTTTCGGCCCATCTGGAAACATTGGTAATGGTCCCAGACCCTGATTCAATGCGTAGAGTGGTGTTTTGTCCACATTGGGATTCGTGCCATCAACATTTTCATATAAATCTGATTCAATTGCTTCCAAAACCACTGTAGTTTGAAGTTCTGGAAGATTTTTATTTGTTTGGGGTTGAAATCCACCGGGTAAAGGTGGTATGTCGGATGGTGGATCAAGATTTTTGAAGGTTTGTGATTTGTCTCACATTCTTGTGCGAAGGGAGAGCGTTTTGGGCTAGAGAGAGAAAGTGTGGTTTAGGGTTTGGTTTTGGTTTAGGGTTCAGGGTT
>NW_019264958.1:0-11353 GCF_002742605.1 Olea europaea var. sylvestris
CCGACGCGATTTTTGTTTCCGATCAACCAGTCAAATTTTAGCCAATTCCGACACAGTCGCGAAAAATGTCGAAATTACACCCAACACGGTTTTTGTTCCCGATCAACCTGTCAAATTTGATGCCATTCCGACACAGTCGTGAAAAATGACGAAATTGCCCCAGGCACGATTTTTGTTTCCGATTAACCTGTCAAATTTGGGGCCATTCCGACACAGTCGAGAAAAATGACGAAACTGCCCCCGGCGCAATTTTTGTTTCAGATCAACCTATCAAACTTGAGCCCATTCCGACACAGTCGAGAAGAATGACGAAATTGCCTCTGGCGCGATTTTTATTTCAGATCAAACAGCCAAAGTTCAGCCAATTCCGACACAGTCGAGAAAAATGACGAAATTGCCCCCATCGCGATTTTTGTTTCCGATCAACAAGTGAAATTTCAGCCAATTCCGACACTGTCACGAAAAATGACGAAATTACACCCGGCGCGGTTTTTGTTCCCGATAAACCTGTCAAATTTCGGCCAATTTCGACACAGTCGAGAAAAATGACGAAATTGCCCCCAGTGGGATTTTTGTTTCCGATCAACAGTCAAATTTGAGCCCATTCCGACACAGTCGAGAGAAATGACGAAATTGCCATCGGCGCGATTTTTATTTTCGATCAAACTACCAAATTTCGGCCAATTCCGACACAGTCGAGAAAAATGACGAAATTGCAGCCGGCGCGATTTTTATTTTCGATCAAACTGTCAAATTTCAGCCAATTCCGACACAATCGAGAAAAATGACGAAATTGCCCCCGACGCGATTTTTGTTTTCGATCAACCAGTCAAATTTCAGCCAATTTCGACACAGTCGCGGAAAATGACGAAATTACACTCGGCGCGATTTCTGTTTCCTTTCAACAAGTCAAATTTGAGCCCATTCCGACACAGTCGCGAAAAATGACGAAATTGCTCCCGGCGCGATATTTGTTCCTGATAAACCTGTCAAATTTGGGCCCATTCCGACGAAGTCAAGAAAAATGACGAAATTGCCCCAGGCACGATTTTTGTTTCCGATCAACCTGTCAAATTTGAGGCCATTCCGACACAGTCGAGAAAAATGACAAAATTCCCCCCGACGCGATTTTTGTTTCCGATCGACCTGTCAAATTTTAGCCAATTCCGACACAGTCGCGAAAAATGACGAAATTGCCCCGGCGCGATTTTTGTTTCCGATCAACCTGTCAAATCTGAGCCTATTCCGACACAGTCGAGAAAAATGACGAAATTACATCCGGCGCGATTTTTGTTCCCGGTCAACCGGTCAAATTTGAGCCTATTCCGACACAGTCGAGAAAAATGACGAAATTGCCTCCGGCGCGATTTTTATTTCAGATCAAACTGCCAAATTTCAGCCAATTCCGACACAGTCGAGAAAAATGACGAAATTGCCCCCGGCGCGGTTTATGTTTCCGGTCAACAAGTCAAATTTCCGCCAATTCCGACAATGTCGCGAAAAATGACGAAATTACACTTGGCGCGATTTTCGTTCCCGATAAACCTGTCAAATTTTAGTCCATTCCTACACAGTCGGGAAAAATGACGAAATTGCCCCCGGCACGTTTTTTGTTTCCGATCAACCTGTCAAATTTGAGCCCATTCCTACACAGTCGTGAAAAATGACGAAATTGTCCTCGACGCGATTTTTTGTTTCCGATCAACCTGTCAAATTTCAGACAATTCCGACACAGTTGAGAAAAATGACGAAATTGTCCCCGGCGCGGTTTTTGTTTCCGATCAACCAATCAAATTTTAGCCAATTCCGACACAGTCGCGAAAAATGACGAAATTACACCCGGCGCGATTTTTGTTTCCTATCAACAAGTCAAATTTTAGCCCATTTCGACACAGTCATGAAAAATGACGAAGTTGCCCCCGGCGTGATTTTTGTTCCCGATAAACCTGTCAAATTTGAGCCCATTCCGACGCAGTCGCGAAAAATGACGAAATTGCCCCCCGGCTCGATTTTTGTTTATGATCAACCGGTCAAATTTGAGCCCATTCGGACACAGTCGAGAAAAATGACGAAATTGCCCCCGGCACGATTTTTGTTTACGATCAACCAGTCAAATTTTAGCCAATTTCGACACAGTTGCGAAAAATGAAGAAATTTAACCCGGTGCTATTTTTGTTCCCGATCAGCCTGTCAAATTTGAGCTCATTTCGACACAGTCGAGAAAAATGAAGAAATTGCCCCCGGCGCGATTTTTGTTTTCGATCAACCTGTCAAATTTTATCCAATTCCGACACAGTTGCGAAAAATGACAAAATTCCCCAGCGCGATTTTTTTTCCGATCAACCGGTCAAATTTGAGCCCATTCCGACACAATCGAGAAAAATGACGAAATTGCCCCGGACGCGATTTTTGTTTCCGATCAACCGGTCAAATTTTAGCCAATTCCGACACAGTCGCGAAAAATGACTAAATTTCACCCGGCGCTATTTTTGTTCCCGATCAACCTGTCGAATTTGAGCCCATTCCGACACAGTCGAGAAAAAATGACGAAATTGCCCCTGGCACGATTTTTGTTTCCGATCAACAAGTCAAATTTTAGCCAATTCAGACACAGTCGCGAAAAATGACGAAATTACACCCGGCGCAGTTTTTTGTTTCCGATCAACCTGTCAAATTTCAGCCAATTCCGACACAGTCGAGAAAAATGACGAAATTGCCCCCGGCGCGATTTTTGTTTCCGATCAACCAATCAATTTTTAGCCAATTCCGACACAGTCGTAAAAAATGACGAAATTACACCCGGCGCGATTTTTTTTCCTATCAACAAGTCAAATTTTAGCCCATTCCGACACAGTCGTGAAAAATTACGAAATTGCCACCGACGCGATTTTTGTTCCCGATAAAACTGACAAATTTGAGCCCATTCCGACGCAGTCTAGAAAAATGACGAAATTGCCCCCGGCGCGATTTTTGTTTCAGATCAACCGGTCAAATTTGAGCCCATTCCGACACGTCGAGAAAAATGACGAAATTGCCCCGGACGCGATTTTTGTTTCCTATCAACCGATCAAATTTTAGCCCATTCCGACACAGTCGCGAAAAATGACTTAATTTCACCCGGCGCTATTTTTGTTCCCGATCAACCTGTCGAATTTGAGACCATTCCGACACAGTCGAGAAAAATGACGAAATTGCCCCCGGCGCGGTTTTTGTTTCCGATCAACCAATCAAATTTTAGCCAATTCCGACACAGTCGCGAAAAATGACGAAATTACACCCGACGAGATTTTTGTTTCCTATCAACAAGTCAAATTTGAGTCCATTCCGACACAGTCGCGAAAAATGACGAAATTGCCCCATGCGCGATTTGTGTTCCCGATAAACCTGTCAAATTTGAGCCCATTCCGACGCAGTCGAGAAAAATGACGAAATTGCCCCCGGGGGCGATTTTTGTTTCCGATCAACCGGCCAAATTTGAGCCCATTCCAACACATTCGAGAAAAATGACGAAATTGCCCCCGGCGCGATTTTTGTTTCCGATCAACCTGTCAAATTTGAGCCCATTCCGACACAGTCGAGAAAAATGACGAAATTGCCCCCGGCGCGATTTTTATTTCAGGTCAAGCTGCCAAATTTCAGCCAATTCCGACATAGTCGAGAAAAATGACGAAATTGCCCCCGGCACGATTTTTGTTTCCGATCAACAAGTCATATTTCGGCCAATACCGACACTGTCGCGAAAAATGACGAAATTACACCCGGCACGGTTTTTGTTCCCGATAAACCTGTCAAATTTCAGCCAATTCCGACACAGTCGAAAAAAATGACGAAATTGAAACCGACGCGATTTTTGTTTACGATCAACCAGTCAAATTTGAGCCCATTTCGACACATTCGAGAAAAATGACGAAATTGTCCCCGGCGCGATTTTTGTTTCCGATCAACCAGTCAAATTTTAGCCAATTCCGACACAGTCGCGAAAAATGACGAGATTTCTCAAATTTTAGCCGATTCCGACACCGTCGGGAAAAATGACGAAATTGGGCCCGCCGCGATTTTTGTTTCCGACCAACCAGTCAAATTTGAGCCCTTTCCGACACAGTCGAAAAAAATGACGAAATTGGGCCCGCCGCGATTTTTGTTTCCGACCAACCAGTCAAATTTGAGCCCTTTCCGACACAGTCGAAAAAAATGACGAAATTGGGCCCGCCGCGATTTTTGTTTCCGACCAACCAGTCAAATTTGAGCCCTTTCCGACACAGTCGAAAAAAATGACGAAATTACACCCGGCGCGGTTTTTGTTCCCGATAAACCTGTCAAATTTCAGCCAATTCCGACACAGTCGAGAAAAATGACGAAATTGAACCCGACGCGATTTTTGTTTCCGACCAACCAGTCAAATTTTAGCCAATTCTGACACAGTCACGAAAAATGTCCAAATTACACCCGGCGCGATTTTTTTCCCCGATAAAGCTGTCAAATTTGTTGCCATTCCGACACAGTCGTGAAAATGACGAAATTGCCCCAGGCACGATTTTTGTTTCCGATCAACCTGTCAAATTTGAGGTCATTCCGACACAGTCGAGAAAAATGACGAAATCGCCCCCGGCGCGATTTTTGTCTCCGATCAACCTGTCAAATTTTAGCCAATTCCGACACAGTCGCTAAAAATTACGAAATTGCCCCAGCGCGATTTTTGTTTCCGATCAACCTGTCAAATTTGAGCCCATTTCGACACAGTCGAGAAAAATGACAAAATTGCCTCCAGCGCGATTTTTATTTCAGATCAAACTGCCAAATTTTAGCCAATTCCGACACAGTCGAGAAAAATGACGAAATTGCCCCCGGCGCGATTTTTGTTTCCGATCAACCTGTCAAATTTGAGCCCATTCCGACACAGTCGAGAAAAATGACGAAATTGCCCCCGGCGCGGTTTTTGTTTCCGATCAACAAGTCAAATTTCCGTCAATTCCGACAATGTCGCGAAAAATGACGAAATTACACCCGACGCGGTTTTCGTTCCCGATAAACCTGTCAAATTTTAATCCATTCCTACACAGTCGGGAAAAATGACGAAATTGCCCCCGGCGCGTTTTTTGTTTCCGATCAACCTATCAAATTTGAGCCCATTCCTACACTGTCGTGAAAAATGACGAAATTGCCCCCGGCGCGATTTATGTTTCCGATCAACCAGTCAAATTTTAGCCAATTCCGACACAGTCGCGAAAAATGACCAAATTACACCCGGCTCTATGTTTGTTCCCGATCAACCTGTCAAATTTGAGCCCATTCCGACACAGTCGAGAAAAATGACGAAATTGCCCACGGCGCGATTTTTGTTTCCGATCAACCAGTCAAATTTTAGCCAATTCCGACACAGTCGTGAAAAATGACCAAATTACACCCGGCTCTATGTTTGTTCCCGATCAACCTGTCAAATTTGAGCCCATTCCGACACAGTCGAGAAAAATGACGAAATTGCCCCCGACGCGATTTTTGTTTCTGATCAACCAATCAAATTTTAGCCAATTCCGATACAGTCGCGAAAAATGTCGAGGTTAAACCGGGCGCGATTTTCGTTTCCTATCAACAAGTCAAATTTGAGCCCATTCCGACTCAGTCGAGAGAAATGACGAAATTGCCCCCAGCGCGATTTTTGTTTCCGATCAACATGTCAAATTTTAGCCAATTCCGACACAGTCGCGAAAAATGACGAAATTGCCCCGGCGCGATTTTTGTTTCCGATCAACCAGTAAAATTTGAACCAATTCCGACACAGTCGAGAACAATGACGAAATTGCCCCTTGCGCGATTTTTATTTCAGATCAAACCGCTAAATTACAGCCAATTCTGACACAGTCGAGAAAAATGACGAAATTGCCGCCGGCGCGGTTTTGTTTCCAATCAACAAGTCAAATTTCAGCCAATTCCGACGCTGTCGCGAAAAATGACGAAATTACATCCGGCGCGATTTTTGTTCCCGATAAACCTGCAAAATTTCAGCCAATTCCGACACAGTCGAGAAAAATGACAAAATTACACCCGGCGCGATTTTTGTTTCCGATCAACCAGTCAAATTTTAGCCAATTTCGACACAGTCGCGAAAAATGACGAAATTACACCCGGCTCTATTTTTGTTCCCGATCAACCTGTCAAATTTGAACCCATTCCGACACAGTCGAGAAAAATGACGAAATTGCCCCTGCGCGATTTTTGTTCACGATAAACCTGTCAAATTTGAGCACATTCCGACGCAGTCGCGAAAAATGACGAAGTTACACCTGGCGCGATTTTTGTTTCCTATCAACAAGTCAAATTTGAGCCCACTCCGACACAGTCGCGAAAAATGACGAATTTGCGGCGGCGCGATTTTTGTTTCCGATCGACCTGTCAAATTTGAGCCCATTCCGACACAGTCGAGAAAAATGACGAAATTGCCCTCGGCGGGATTTTTATTTTAGATCAAACTGCCAAATTTCAGCCAATTCCGACACAGTCGAGAAAAATGACGAAATTACAGTCGCGAAAAATGACGAAATTGCCCCCGGCGCGATTTTTGTTTCCCTTCAACCTGTCAAATTTTAGTCAAATCCGACACAGTCGAGAAAAATGACACAATTGCCCCGGCGCGATTTTTTGTTCCGAACAACCTGTCAAATTTGAGCTCATTTCGACACAGTCGAGAAAAATGACGAAATTGCCCTCGGCGGGATTTTTATTTTAGATCAAACTGCCAAATTTCAGCCAATTACGACAGAGTCGAGAAAAATGACGAAATTGCCCCCGGCGCGGTTTTTGTTTCCGATCAACAAGTCAAATTTCAGCCAATTCCGGCACAGTCGCGAAAAATGACGAAATTACACTCGGCGCGATTTTTGTTCCCGATCAACAAGTCAAATTTGAGCTCAATCCGACACAGTCGCGAAAAATGACTAAATCGCCACCAGCGCGATTTTTGTTTCCAATCAACCTGTAAAATTTTAGTCCATTCCTACACAGTCGGGAAAAATGACGAAATTGCCCCCGGCGAGGTTTTTTGTTTCCAATCAACCTGTCAAATTTTAGCCCATTCCTACACAGTCGTGAAAAATGACGAAATTGCCCCGGACGCGGTTTTTTGTTTCCGATCAACCTGTCAAATTTTAGCCAATTCCGACACAGTCGAGAAAATGACAAAATTGCCCCCGGCGCGATTTTTGTTTCCGATCGACCAATCAATTTTTAGCCAATTCCGACACAGTCGCGAAAAATGACGAAATTACACCCGGCGCGATTTTTGTTTCCTATCAACAAGTCAAATTTTAGCCCATTCCGACACAGTCGTGAAAAATTACGAAATTGCCCCCGACGCGATTTTTGTTCCCGATAAACCTGACAAATTTGAGCCCATTCCGACGCAGTCGAGGAAAATGACGAAATTGCCCCCGGCGCGATTTTTGTTTCCGATCAACCGGTCAAATTTGAGCCCATTCCGACACAGTCGAGAAAAATGACGAAATTGCCCCGGACGCGATTTTTGTTTCTGATCAACCGGTCAAATTTTAGCCAATTCCGACACAGTCGCGAAAAATGACTTAATTTCAGCCGGCGCTATTTTTGTTCCCGATCAACCTGTCGAATTTGAGCTCATTCCGACACAGTCGAGAAAAATGACGAAATTGCCCACGGCGCGGTTTTTGTTTCCGATCAACCAATCAAAATTTAGCCAATTTCGACACAATATCGAAAAATGACGAAATTACACTCGGCGAGATTTTTGTTTCCTATCAACAAGTCAAATTTGAGCCCATTCCGACACAGTCGCGAAAAATGACGAAATTGCCCCCTGCGCGATTTTTGTTCCCGATAAACCTGTCAAATTTGAGCCCATTCCGACGCAGTCGATAAAAATGACGAAATTGCCCCCGGGACGATTTTTGTTTCCGATCAACCGGCCAAATTTGAGCCCATTCCGACACATTCGAGAAAAATGACGAAATTGCCCCCGGCGCGATTTTTGTTTCCGATCAACCAGTCAAATTTTAGCCAATTCCAACACAGTCGAGAAAAATGACGAAATTGCCCCCGGCGCGATTTTTATTTCAGGTCAAACTGCCAAATTTCAGCCAATTCCGACACAGTCGAGAAAAATGAGGAAAGTGCCCCCGGCACGATTTTTGTTTCCGATCAACAAGTCAAATTTCAGCCAATTCCGACACTGTCGCGAAAAATGACGAAATTACACCCGGCGCGGTTTTTGTTCCCGATAAACCTGTCAAATTTCAGACAATTCCGACACTGTCGAGAAAAAATACGGAATTGCACCCGACGCGATTTTTGTTTCCGATCAACCTGTCAAATTTCAGCCAATTCCGACACAGTTGAGAAAAATGACGAAATTGCCCCCGGCGCGGTTTTTGTTTCCGATCAACCAATCAAATTCTAGCCAATTCCGACACAGTCGCGAAAAATGACGAAAGTACACCCGGCACGATTTTTGTTTCCTATCAACAAGTCAAATTTTAGCCCATTTCGACACAGTCATGAAAAATGACGAAGTTGCCCCTGGCGTGATTTTTGTTCCCGATAAACCTGTCAAATTTGAGCCCATTCCGACGCAGTCGAGAAAAATGACGAAATTGCCCCCCAGCGCGATTTTTGTCTACGATCAACCGGTAAAATTTGAGCCCATTCGGACAGTCGAGAAAAATGACGAAATTGCCCCCGGCGCGATTTTTGTTTCCGATCAACCAGTCAAATTTTAGCCAATTCCGACACAGTTGCGGAAAATGAAGAAATTTCACCCGGTGCTATTTTTGTTCCCGATCAGCCTGTCAAATTTGAGCTCATTCCGACACAGTCGAGAAAAATGAAGAAATTGCCCCCTGCTCGATTTTTGTTCCCGATAAACCTGTCAAATTTGAGGCCATTCCGACGCAGTCGAGAAAAATGACGAAATTGCCCCCGGGGCGATTTTTGTTTCCGATCAACCGGCCAAATTTGAGCCCATTCCGACACAGTCGAGAAAAATGACGAAAGTGCCCCCGGCACGATTTTTGTTTCCGATCAACAAGTCAAATTTCAGCCGATTCCGACACTGTCGCGAAAAATGACGAAATTACACCCGGCGCGATTTTTGTTCCCGATAAACCTGTCAAATTGGAGCCCATTCCGACACAGTCGCGAAAAATGACGAAATTGCCGCCGGCGCGATTTTTATTTCCGATCAAACTGCCAAATTTCAGCCAATTCCGACACAGTCGAGAAAAATGACGAAAGTGCCCCCGGCACGATTTTTGTTTCCGATCAACAAGTCAAATTTCAGCCAATTCCGACACTGTCGCGAAAAATGACGAAATTACACCCGGCGCGATTTTTGTTCCCGATAAACCTGTCAAATTTCAGCCATTTTCGACACAGTCTAAAAAAATGACGAAATTGAACCCGACGCGATTTTTTTTTCCGATCAACCAGTCAAATTTTAGCCAATTTTGACACAGTCGCGAAAAATGTCCAAATTACACCCGGCGCGATTTTTGTTCCCGATAAAGCTGTCAAATTTGATGCCATTCCGACACAGTAGTGAAAAATGACGAAATTGCCCCAGGCACGATTTTTGTTTCCGATCAACCTGTCAAATTTGAGGCCATTCCGACAAAGTCGAGAAAAATGACGAAATCGCCCCCGGCGCGATTTTTGTTTCCGATCAACCAGTCAAATTTTAGCCAATTTCGACACAGTCGCGAAAAATTACGAAATTGCCCAGGCCCAATTTTTGTTTCCGATCAACCTGTCAAATTTGAGCCCATTCCGACACAGTCGAGAAAAATGACGAAATTGCCCCCGGCGTGATTTTTATTTCAGGTCAAACTGCCAAATTTCAGCCAATTCCGACACAGTTGAGAAAAATGACGAAATTGCCCCGGCGCGATTTTTGTTTCCGATCAACCAATCAAATTTTAGCCAATTCCGACACAGTCGCGAAAAATGACGAAAGTACACCCGGCGCGATTTTTGTTTCCTATCAACAAGTCAAATTTTAGCCCATTTCGACACAGTCATGAAAAATGACGAAGTTGCCCCCGGCGTGATTTTTGTTCTCGACAAACCTGTCAAATTTGAGCCCATTCCGACGCAGTCGAGAAAAATGACGAAATTGCCCCCCGACGCGATTTTTGTTTACGATCAACCGGTAAAATTTGAGCCCATTCGGACAGTCGAGAAAAATGACGAAATTGCCCCTGGCGCGATTTTTGTTTCCGAACAACCAGTCAAATTTTAGCCAATTCCGACACAGTTGCGAAAAATGAAGAAATTTCACCCGGTGCTATTTTTGTTCCCGATCAGCCTGTCAAATTTGAGCTCATTCCGACACAGTCGAGAAAAATGACGAAATTCCCCCCCGACGCGATTTTTGTTTCCGATCAACCGGTCAAATTTGAGCCCATTCCGACGCAGTCAAGAAAAATGACGAAATTGCCCGCGGCGCGATTTTTATTTCAGATCAAACTGCTAAATTTCAGCCAATTCCGACACAGTCGCGAAAAATGATGAAATTGCCCCGGCGCGATTTTTGTTTCGGATCAACCTGTCAAATTGGAACCCATTCCGACACCATCGCGAAAAATGACGTAATTGACCCAGGCGCGATTTTTGTTTCCGATCAACCGGTCAAATTTGAGCCCATTCCGACGCAGTCAAGAAAAATGACGAAATTGCCCCGGCGCGATTTTTGTTTCTGATCAACCAATCAAATTTTAGCCAATTCCGATACAGTCGCGAAAAATGTCGAAGTTACACCGGGCGATATTTTTGTTTCCGATCAACCTGTCAAATTGGAACCCATTCCGACACAGTCGAGAAAAATGACGAAATTGCCCCCGGCGCGATTTTTGTTTCTGATCAACCAATCAAATTTTAGCGAATTCCGACACGGTCGCGAAAAATGACGAAGTTACACCCGGCGCGATTTTTGTTTCCTATCAACAAGTCAAATTTGAGCCCATTCCGACACAGTCGCGAAAAATGACGAAATTGCCCCCTGCGCGATTTTTGTTCCCGATAAACCTGTCAAATTTGAGGCCATTCCGACGCAGTCAAGAAAAATGACGAAATTGCCCACGGGGCGATTTTTGTTTCCGATCAACCGGCCAAATTTGAGCCCATTCCGACACAGTCGAGAAAAATGACGAAATTGCCCCCGGCACGATTTTTATTTCCGATCAACCTATCAAATTTGAGCCCATTCCGACACAGTCGAGAAAAATGACGAAATTGCCCCCGGCGCGATTTTTGTTTCCCTTCAACCTGTCAAATTTGAGCCCATTCCGACACAGTCGCGAAAAATGACGAAATTGCCCCCGTCGCGGTTTTT
>NW_019264958.1:11424-11551 GCF_002742605.1 Olea europaea var. sylvestris
TCCATTCCGATGCAGTCGAGAAAAATGACGAAATTGCCCCCGGGGCGATTTTTGTTTCCTATCATCAAGTCAAATTTTAGCCCATTCCGACACAGTCGTGAAAAATTACGAAATTGCCCCCGACGCG
>NW_019264959.1:0-2135 GCF_002742605.1 Olea europaea var. sylvestris
TTATCGAAAATCATAATTTGAAACGAAGTAAACACTCCACCTTTACCTACCTTCAATTTTCTTAAATATCAAAGAACAAAATGCGTAGAAAGCATTTCTTCTTCTCAACTTTGTTATTCTTTTAGGTTAAATTGACATAAAATATATTTTTTGAGAGAAAATAAGAGGAAATTCAAATTTGAGGAGGGGTTTAATGAAAAAGTGACATTCCACTTCTTGTAACCTTTCTTTTTAATGAAAAATTAAATAGGGAAGTTGTATTATCATTAAGTTTGTTAAATTGGGTCTTTAACTAAAAATTTGAAGAGTTTTTAAGCCTAAAATAATAATTCATAAAAAGTTTTATAAAAACATCTAAATGATGATTCAAACCTGGATTGCTTATATGAAATATCATGTAGATGACCATTATGACAACTCAATTATTCATTAAATCTTTGTAATCAATTTTTCTCAAACTTAATCTCTTAATTTATTGGGCTTTTAATTAACTTATGACTTGGGCTTTCAAAATCTTAAATGGGTTGAGTTTCCATAGCTCGTTTCTTGAATGAGTTAGGCTCGTGGTACTAGATCATCACAATATAATAGCCTAATTTCATTTTATTTCTCGGGCTTCTACGGGCTGATTGTAGGCATTCACACATATGGCCTCAGGGGCATTTAACTGCAAATGTTTTTTTGGTATATGATGAAGTTTGCTCTCATTCTAAGTCGTAAGGTCCTATTCAATTTTTTTTGTCATCATTGTCTATATCCTATCTGATTATATTTATTTTACCACCAATTCAATCACGAAATTATCAAGTATGGAGCAAAAACTATCAGATGAAATCAAAATTGTGTTATTAGTTACCTCCTTCCATTAGCTATATCGATAATTTCAGCTCTAGTGGACACTTTAGATTTAGAAAGTGACTCTAGAACTTGTGTTCAGCAAATGACAAGTACATGATATCTCATTTTTCACTTCGAAAGCATCTTTCACTTCAACAAATGCTTATTAATACATCAACTCATTTATGAAAGAAGATGATAGGAATAGAAACTTAACAACATTTTGACAGCTTCAAAATTTAAAGTGAAAATAATTCAATTAGAGAAATGGAGTCGTTCATAATACGCAGAACATGGAAATTATTGCTTTATAGTAACAGTTAACACATGAAAATCCAATTTTTGTTTGCTGGAAAAGAGAAGGATCAGTAGAATTGAAACGCGAGCATGGTACATGGGAATTATCAAACTCCTATAATAAAATAAAAAATAAAAAAAAATGAAAGGAAGAAACAGAATTCATTACCTGGCAACAGTTACATTCCAAAGTGTGATTTGCGTATCCTCTATAGGACTATCCTCACCATACACATTTTCAACTCCACCTCCAACAGTTGATTTAGCTTCTTTGTCTATAACTAGTGGTGATGATGACGCTGATGTTTCGATCTTCAGGACGCCCATTCGAACTCACAACAACTATCACCACTGGTGGAGCTGCCACTTTCTGTGTGAATTAAATGTTTCGCTAGCCATCAAACTTTGGATCACGTCACGACTTACTCACCGAACTTTCAAAAGTATCCTATTAGCCACTGAACTTTACTTCGTCAGTGTCCATTACACACAAGATTGAATCTGATAGTAGACTGCTGATATGGCTGATGAAAAATTGAGGTGAAAAGTTAAATCCATACAAATCTAAAATGTTTGCCAACTCACCACCATGTTATCTAGCTAAAAACACGCCTTCATTAAATGGCCATACCAATTTCATAAAATACGACATAACAAAATCAAAATCCATAATCACGACACAGTTTGAAGTCAGTTTATTCCCATAAATCTCTCAAACACTAAGTGCATGAACAGAAGGTCAATTGGCCATGGAAGCTCATTCAAGAAACGAGTTATGGAAGCTCAACTCATTTAAAATTTTGAAAGCCCAAGCCATAAATTAATTAAAAGCCCAACAATTTAAAAGATTAAGTTTAAGTAAATTTGATTACAAAGATTTAATGAATAATTTAGTTGTCACAATGGTCATCTACATGGAATTTCATCTAGGCAATCCAGGTTCGAATCACCATGTAGATGTTTTTAGAAAACTTTTATATGAAATATTTTTTAATGGCTTA
>NW_019264959.1:7055-11551 GCF_002742605.1 Olea europaea var. sylvestris
TTCTTTTAAATGTAATAGTGAGATAAATAGAGGCATTGTATAATAATAATAATAATAATAATAATAATAATAATAATAATAATAATAATAATAATAATAATAATAATAATAAGCCCTTGTTTGAACCCCATTCTTTTGGAAAAATTCATTTTTAACAGTGTTTTGACATCATTTTAACTACACATTCTTTAATAAAATAATATTACACCCAAATCTAAATTTTTTCCTTATTTTTTAATCACACATTTCCCATCAATACACTATTCAAAAATTCATTCTTTCCCAAAAAATACGGCTCAAACAAGGAGAATTTCTTCAACTAGAATACATTAATCTGGTGGAGCGGAGAGCTGACAATATCCATTTCCCGAGCCTTCAGCATCTAGTCCTTAAAAACTGCTAGAGGATGGAAGAAATCCCTAATGGTAACGGAGAAATTCCAACTCTTCAATCCATAATTTTACATAACTGTGAGGATTCACTCGTAACTTCAGCAAAGCAAATACAAGAGGAACAACTGAGCTTGGGAATCGAGGGCCTTGAAATTCTTATTCATAGAAATTGATGAGTACTTCGAATCTTCACAAGATTTGCATTTCTTGCTCCAATGAAATGCCCTTTGCCATATTGTCTCCAATATTTTACTTTTCCGTCCTTGTTTACTTCTCTCCCTCTCCTCTTTTTTTTTCTTGGTTAATAATTGTGTGATTAATGAAAATAAAATTTTCGATCATTTTCATTCTGTATTGTACTGTATAGCATTATTATAATTATTCAACTTACGTTTAGACCATCTATTATACATACTGGAATCACCTTTCCAAGTTGAAAATTGAACTTCTTCCTACTAATTTTATTTCTAAAACACTTGTGCATCTCCATCAATATGACCAAAGATAACTTCTAAAGAATGCTTTTCAAGAACTTCATCTAATTTTTGAGTCAAAGCTTCATAATGATTTTATAAAAGTCTATATTATTTGTTTATTTTACTTTATGGACACTAAAAAAATAGATAGAACAAATTGACAGGTGCCTTGTTATTTTCCCCTAGATAAGTTCTCAATCACATAACAAGAGAAATCTTTTTACAAGATGCTTTGAATTATAGATCTTGGTAAGCCAGCCAAAAAACCCTTGCCAAATGAAAAAGTTCGATTTTGAAAAATATTGAAGCTTAAAATTTTAGATTGCAATTAAGCCCGGGAGAGGGGGGACTTGACATTGTTATCCATAAGCCGAATTCTATCATTGTAATGCCTTCACAACTAGTTGTTCGACTTTGGATTGCATAACACTTTGCGTCCTATTTGCTTGTTCCCCTAAAATTTTAGTTGACCGCTATCTCAAACATATGAACTCTTGCAAACATTAGTTGCCCTAGATGGTTACAATTTCCCTTGATCCTCCTGACCAAAGAGAAGATTCAGATCCTAATTAAACCTAAACTAGCACTACCTCCTGGAAACTGGTCATTTCCATCCTGTGTAAAATGCATCAGTAGGAAAGCAGTGGTAAACCAACATCATTTATCACACTCCATCATTTCGAGTACTCAAATCTCCCAATTATAACTATTCCTTCAATAATGATACAGTACTTGTTCATGTCCAATAACCATAAATATATAATTATGAGAGGTAAATTTGTTGATAATTTGTATAGGCTCATAGGGAAGGCACTTTCAGGTGGATCTGCTAGGCTGGAGTCTGTAGTCGTACTGAGGAGACTCTTGCTAAAGATTGTAAAGTGGCCAAAATGGGTATTATGGCTGGTGATTGAAGGATGAAGTTCGTGTCTACTAAAGTTGTTTTGGCTGTGGTGGAACTATTCTATTTGCCGCAAGTGTACGATGTCAATTAAACAAGTAGTGAAGTGAATCTAAGAGTTCGGATTATTGTTCCCTCAAGTACTATCTATCTATCTAATGGTTTAACTATGCCTAACTTCTACTCAAGTAAAATGATTTAGGTTCAATAACTTTAGAAGGTAAGCAATGCTTGAAGATATTTTCTATAAGTTAGTAGCATTTGCCGCAACATTTGAAAGGGTGTTTCCTCTACATGGGACTTTTCCCAGAAGATTATGATATACATATGTGTCCGATACTGTCAAGATGTGAGTAGCTGAGAGCTAAGAAGCACCAATATTTGTAAACTTGTTATGTACTCATATCCGATACAAATCCAAGCTCTGATACTCTTCAATACCCTTCAATACGTAGCAAATACTTGTTTTCTAATTATTTTATATATTTTTATTTTTTTTAAATTTTCGATACATATCTGATACTTATTTTTTAATTATTTTATGTTTTTGTATGATTTTCGATATGTATCTGATACTTCATGATTCACAAACACTTTTATTACAAAAATGTTGCTTTGTATCTCTAGTGCTGAAAGAAATTGAAGTACGCATGCACTCTAAAAAAAGGAATAAAATAATTCTATAACAAGCTGAAGAATTGATTTTCATTCATAACAATTTGCATCTTCCAAAAATCGGTGGATTCATCTTTGTATTTTGGTCTCTTCTCTTGGTTTCTTCCATTGTTTTTCCCATGCATTTGTAGCTTGCAAATCATCATCGTTATCTTGTCCTTTGTGGATGAGATTAAGAAGCAATCGAGGTGAATATATTGGTTATGGGTTGGAACCATTTGAATTGGTTGGTTGGTAGAGAAAGTTAACGTGAAACTGAGCCCGAAAAACACCGACTCAACGATCCTTGAAGCGAGCTTTAGCAACAAGTTGTAAAGCCAATGAGATGTATAAGCTTAGATGATGTGTCAGAGGAGTACCTTTTGGATCATATAGATAGAAATCTTAATTTGCTGAGTAAGAAATGGTCTAGCATCAATATTAAGACATGTAGTATTCATAATCTCTTGTGAGACCTGTGAATAAGTGAAGCTCTCAAAGGCATAATTTCTTTCATATCACCAACAGTGGACTTTCTAGAAAAAGGTTGACTTTAGTTGGCTTCTACCTTCCTTGGGAAACTATAACAGCTGTTAGTTCATTGCCCAATCTAGGGGTTAATTACATGAATGGTTACTAAACTTTGCTATATGTTACTACTTAATATCTGAACTTAAAAATGTATTTTAATGATATCTGAAATTTGTTAAGTGTTATTACTTCATAACTAAACTCAAAAATTTCTCCATGGTCACTGAACTATGTACCGTGTTACCCATCATCATTCAAATGTAAAAATTCGATAAGTTTAACAAATGGCGTCGACTTGAGTGATAGATTGATAACACGATGTATAGTTCAGTTACCATTGAGATACATTATTAAATTCAATTATAACGTAGTAATACTTAATAAAGTTCAGTAACCATTGAGATACATTTTTAAGTTCGGTTATTAAGTGGGAACAATTTCTTTTTTTCCTCAAATTGACTTCTGTGAAAGAAGCAATTAAAGAAATAAAGGGAAAAGGGTTAAAAAGTCAAATCAACCTCAATTACATTGGCACTAATTCGAACATGTTTTTATTTTTTATTTTTTATTTTTATCTATAATTTTCTTTCAATTCCTACTATTTCTCTTTCAATCTTTCTATATAAAGTTTGAAATATGGTGAAATAATATGAGTTGATCTAAAAAACAAACGTATTTTTCATCGTAATGGAGACTATATATCGAATAAAAACAAAACTTTTTGCCCTTCATTTTCTTTAGCTTCTTCTTCACAAAGGTCAATTCAAGGAAAAAAGAAGTTTTTACTACTTAAAAACTGAACTTAAAAATGTATCTCAATGGTCACTAAATTTTGACAAGTGTTACTACTTCATAACTGAACTCAAAAAGATATCTCAATTGTCACTGAACTATGCATCGAATAACCCACCCATCACTCAAGTTAACGCCGTTCGTTAAACTTTTTTTTCATTTGAGTGATGGATGAGTAAACGGTGCATAGTTCAGTAACTATTGAGATATATTTTTAATTTCAATTAGTTATGAAATAGTAATACTTGACGAATTTTAGTAACTATTGAAATACATTTTTTAAGTTCTGTTATTAAATAGTAACATATTGCAAAGTGTAGTAACCATTCAACTAATTAACCCCCCAATCTAGAAGTTCTCAAGTTGAGAAATTATGCATTCATTAGCCAAGAGTGGGAGCTCGCAAAGGTAATTTCTTCAGCTTAAATTTCTCTTACTTGAATTTAATGAGTTGAAGAATTGGAGAGCCGATGCCTATCCACTTTCCAAGTTGTCAGCACCTATTCATCAGGTACAGCTCTCTAGAGGAGATTCCTAGTTGTATTGGAGAAATTCCAACTCTTCAGTCCAACGAGTTGATAGCTTGAGGCAATTCACTTGAAACTTAGTAAAGCAAATACAAGAGGAACAACTAGACTTTGGAAATGATGGCTTTCAAGTTGGTATCATGAGCTTTGGAAAATCAAAGTTCTAAACATGATGAGATTCAAAGTTGATGTATGCTCAAATAAGAAGTTCTTGTGAGTTTTG
>NW_019264960.1:0-783 GCF_002742605.1 Olea europaea var. sylvestris
GAAATGCCCCAAAGAGCTCCGAATTGTAACAAGATGCTTGAAATATATCAGAACGAGAAAACAGTCAAAAATGTGTGGAACTAATACACGAATGCAAAAGTAAGGCCTCGAGGTCAAATCTTTTTGAGAAGAGAGAAAATGATGATAATCATGGAAGGCAAGCTAGCCAAGATCCTTTACGTGTTTCGGATGAGACGATAACTTGGTGAAGAGATAGTAAGATCCAAGAAGCGTGCAAGGATTTGTATAAGTTACGTGGGTCCATATGAGAGATCAAGTGAAACAAGCAAGATTCGCAGTTCCGAGATGAGCGTGGAGGAACCTTTGAGCATTTGATTCAAGCTAATAAGAAATATGAAGGGTGTATGAAAACGCGGATAAATTCTAGCTCGATTGTTGAATTTTCATCCTTGAGTACAAACCAGAGGCATTTTTCGCATCTACGCATGTATGTTAGAGAGTAAAATTCTGTTGTCTAGGGGTTAGTTTTAACCTTTCTAAGTTTTTATTTTCTTTAAGGGTATTTCAGTCATTACGTTTTGCATTATTTCAGTTTTATCTAGTTGTTTTACAAGCAATGTGGCTTTTCATTTTATCATTTTAATCTAGTTTTCATCACGCTCCATTTATCATGTTTGTCTGGTAGTTTTACGAGTTAGGATTGCTTGAGTCCATCTATACATAAGGAATGTTCATTGTGCAAAGAACAACACTTTATTTTAGTTATTGATCATAGAGTTAGATTTTCGCAATCAAGCTTGTTCCTAATTGAACTATTTAGAA
>NW_019264960.1:10697-11549 GCF_002742605.1 Olea europaea var. sylvestris
AATTCAACCGATTCTGGTATTAAAGAACTTGCTACTAACTCAGGTGGTGTTAGTTGTGATCTTGATAACCTAGTTGCTTATGGTGGACAATTCGAGCAAAGTTGGTAGCTCAAATAGAGTTGATTGTGAACTTGATGATTTTGTTGGTTGTGGTAATTCTACCGGTATGCAGTGCATGAACTTTGTTCACGATTGCTGAGTTTACCATAGCTGGGCTTTTTGGAAGAGGTATAGTAATTTGGTGGAGTGTTTTGGCTACAAAATTTTGTTTGAGCTAAAGAGATAAGTTTTATTCCTTGTAATGGAATTCATTTCCAATTGGAGAATTTTTTAAGCTACTTTCATTATAGTGAAATTCATGTCAAGGTGAAGATTTGTTAGAATTTTTAAGTAACTTGAATTCAATTTTTAAGGTATATTTGGAATTGGTTGTTTACTTAGGAGAAGTCTTGAAGAAATAAAGGAGTCAAGCAGTGTTTTGGGCTCTTATTTCAACTCAAATACTCCTTTCCGTATGCCTTTGCAGTTTCGTGTTTTGTTCCACAACTTTATGGCCTCGTACTGGACCATGTATCTCAATCTAAAAGAAATATCCATTGCAAAGCAGTTCCACTTAAAGGACACCTATTATTCCACCAAGAAAATATTGTTGAGGCATATACTAGTAGTTGATCCATCCAACTATTAGCCAAAACTTCCATGCAATCAACTACCCTGAGGAAAAGTCATTCCCGATTTTGTAAACTATGTGTGGACCCTTATTTAACCGACACAATACCCTTCATGGGATTTCAAAATTACAACATAAATTTGAGTGCAGATAAGGGTGCATAGAGATGGGATGCTCCAAAA
>NW_019264961.1:0-3111 GCF_002742605.1 Olea europaea var. sylvestris
CTAAAGTGATATATTTTTTAAATTCTTATATTTGTGGGTTAAATAATTAGATTTTAATAGGGCGAGTTTTAGTATATGATTGGGCCCTTTTTACAGCTCGTAATTAATTAGAAGACCTTCAACATGAGAAAAAGTTATTTTGAATTAGACTACATCAAGTTAAGTCCGATTAAGGGCTTCGAATATTAATTATCTTTCTTTTCCTCTTTAAATTCCTACCACCACATGATTGATATGAAATGATTGATATGAAACCAATCGAATAGGTCAATTCAAATCACTTTTTGAAACCAAGTATAAGTGGTCCAAGTATCTTATTTTTAGTAGGATAATTGTACTAGGAAAATCAATAGTATACTAGTAACTCAACCATTTGAAACCCATTCTTATCCAAATTCCTTGTATTACACAAATTTTCAATTGTAGTTGCATACAAACGCAATTGAGAATTTCAATTATAAATACTGCAAGAATTCCCATTATTTTACAGTCCATTGTAGCTTTTCAAATCCGTCAGAGTAAGATACTTTTGTGTAAACGTTTTCGTATACATTTTATTCAATAATTTATACATGAATTGCCAGTGGACCTTCGAGTTCAACCTCTAAATGTGAATTTCTTTATAAAAAATGTAAAATCCTTCGGAATTCGGAATGACAAATGATGGATATCTCATTTGGTTATGGATATGCTCCATAAGAGCATTATGAAGTGTTTTATTATTGTCGTATAATTGTCTAAGCCCCCGTTTGATCCCCATTAATTTTCATTTCATTACATTTCATTTTTCTCTCTTTTATTTTCAACCACACAATCTTCCATAAAAAAATATTATACGTAAACCGAAAATTTTTCTTTCTTTTCCAATCACTTATTTTTCAAAACAACACTATTCCACACATTCTCATTACCATAAAATGGGGGGCCAAATGGGGGCTAAGTAAACTGCACGTATCTTATTGAGTATTTTTAAATACTCACTCCTACAATTAGTTTACAAGTACTACGGGTCGATTGAAACTGTGGCAGGATTGTGATGTGGGCTATTAGGCAGAAAAAAGAAAAAGGAAAAACACCCATTAAGTTTTTCTGCCTTAAGATTTATTAACTAGTTAAATTTATTCAAAGACTTGTCACTTAATTAGTTAGTTGAATATTTTTTATTTGTTTATTTTTTGTTTAAGGATACAATTTTCATGTTTAGTTTAAGTTTGTGGATATTTCAATTATTTTATTCTTAAAGAAATTTATTGTTATCATTCTCCTTCAATGTAAATGATAGAAAATATTTGGTAAGTCCAAGATTTATGAAAATTTGGGGTGTTACAATTAATTTCTCAAATAATGTTTTGGTGTTCTTGTACAAAATAATGCCTCATATATATAGTCATAATAAAGGAATCCTATATAACTTGTGAAACATCAAGATAACATCGAACAAATAGAGTTAAAAATGAAAAAGGAAAAAAAATTATATAAACTGCATTTAGATTTTGTAGTATGCTTGGTTAAAATTTTTTGCTTCCACATGTGCGAGCTCTATTTTGCCCTTCCTGCTGGTGCTACCTACCAGCTCCACTCTTGGCTCCACTTCTTCAACATCCTTGATTTGAGTGCACTATGTTTGGTGTCTTGCTTGTTGTACTTAAACAAGGCCTACATTCCTTGGATAAGTCCTCGTGTGGTTTGTTTGGTATTCTTCACTCTCGATCTCATAATTGGTCCATATGGAACTTGTTAAGGATCCTGGCTAGTTTGCCATACTCATATGATCCTAATTAGATATTCTCTTCCCCAGATATAGATTCTCCTTTGTCAAACATCTTTGTAACTTGGAAAACCCTCACGTGTTCACTCACAACTGTTTAACTCTACATTGGCTTTTTCCCAATAATAAGCCCACTAGTCTTGCATTTTTCCTCTATGCTTTCTTTTCAAGCTCTTTAAGGAACTAAATAAACTGATGTGAACCTACGTAGCAATAGTAGTTCCAAAATCCATAGAACATTCAATCACAACCCTAAGAAATCTAAAATCTTGGTTTGAAGCTTGACCCAATAATTTAATAAATCAAGGAACCAATGTTATAAATAAACTTGACTCCTCAATCACAAAAACTATGAACCTTGCTATGAATTTGTTGAACACGACAAAGATGAAGTCCTTGATAAGTTCGAAATTAAGTACAACAAAGATTAAAAAGAAAGCAAATATGCTCTTATTAATCTCTCAATGATTGTGTAATGCTACAACCCGAATGGATCGAAACGTTACAAGATTAACTGTACTTTAGCCGTAAATTAATTTACCATATTTTTAGTGGAAGGTATAAAAAATTAATTTTTTTTTATAATTTAGTACTAATAGAAAACAATTTCAAAAAAAAAAATCGAATTCATTCATACCGTATTTTTAGCATATCATATTTGCATCATATCGTATTTATAGCATACCGTATTTGCATCATACCGTATTTACAGTATACCGTATATGCATGTAACCACAATTGAGGTGAAATTTTGCAAAACTTTAAAAGCAATATTGCTGTTTCAGTTTTTATCTCAAACGATAATTATGAAAATAAATTTATTTGCATAGCTATCGGCCTCGAAATTTCATCAATTTTTAATGTAAATTATGAAATTCCTTATAATATGACAGTCAAAAATTAGCTTCCATCGACATCATATGGGGCATTAAAATATTTTTCAAATTCCAGCAACGACCTGGTTGAAAGGTAAACCGGTGCAGTTCACTTAAAATGACATATAAAATTTCAGACATCAAAACCATATGATTTCAAATTTATTTAGTAGCTAATCTATGAGACTATCAAATCCAATGGTTGAGTTATAAGTTTTTTAAGTCAAGGCAGAAGCTGAAAAATAGAGGCAGCACCCAGTGCAGTTTACTTTGTGTGGCATAAAAAATTCTACCGACATCGGATTGATATGATTCTAAGTTTACTCAGTAGCTAACTTATGAGGCTATCCAATGCCACTAGTTTTGTATAAAAATTCCAAGTAATGAATGAGTTATGAATTTTTTAAGACGATGCAAAAACTTAAATTTTTGAAGAGACGGCAAAACTTTAAATCGCTAACATATTTT
>NW_019264961.1:10589-11547 GCF_002742605.1 Olea europaea var. sylvestris
ACGCGATATCATAGTTATAGCTACCATGACTGCATAGAACAACCAAAATTCCACTTTTTGTTTTGGGCATAGTACATGTGACAGCATCACCTTTTTGTACTACGAGACAGCATAGTTATCCAACTGGCTTCCAATTATATTTTCTTAATTTCATTGCATTCAACTTGTTTCAGCCTTCATGCCCAATACGAAACTTGGTGACTGGCTTGTTAACTTCAAACTCTTGGCCACCGTTAGCTTCAACAAGTAAATGCATGACTTTATTGATCATATTTGCTCCCAATCTCATCATTGGTTCGTCTTTGGATCTTTGTTATTTGCTTAAGCCACATGGGCCAAGAGTTCAAGTGCAACGAGCAATACATAAAGTTTCAAGATAGGCATAAAAGAAGAACCAACCTTAGTGCATTTAATTCAAATTAAGTTAGAAAAAAGAAGTCTAGATTGTAGTCCAAAAGCAACGTGCACACAGGTAAAACAAGTCACGTGAGAACGAATGCAAAATTTTACCAAATTAATTGAATGACCTGCATGCAATAAAAAAATCCGAAGGGGGTTTGATTTTTCCTTTTTGGTTTATAACTCGGGATTTTAGCTCTCTTGGGTTGTGATTCAATCTTGTATGGGCTTCAAAGCTACTATTACTACTTGGGTTCATATTAGACAAATAGACCCGAGAAAGGACTCAAGAAGAAAAGATCAAAAGAAGAATGAAAACAGCCTGAGAACTCCAAGAAAAAATTACTTCAAATTGTTTAAAGCCCTATTCATGACAAGATTCATTTCCAATAATGATTATGTATCAAATAACAAGAAAGATGGTGGTTTTTGGAAAATAACTCCACGGGAATTCCAAGAAAGTTACTTGACTAATTATAGTTTTCTTGAATTTTCTAGTTTCTTTCTTGAATATTCTTTGCCTTTTTATAAGAAAAAATTTGCTCCTTTTTTTTTTTTT
>NW_019264961.1:20730-21704 GCF_002742605.1 Olea europaea var. sylvestris
GTTTTTTTACCCAAAAATACATCGAGAGTAAACGCCCAAAAGCATAACTTATATTGCTTTAGTATGCATGAGAAAATTATCAAAAAAATAAAAATTGAAAATCCCCATTTTCTAGAAATGAAAATGGGTGGAATAGTATTTTTTTTTTTTTGAAAAATGAGTGGTTGAAAGAGAAGGAAAAGTTTTCGATTTACGTGAAATATTATTTTATGAAAGATTGTGGTTGAAAATAGGAGAGAGGAAAATTGAATGTAATGTAATGAAATTTAATGGGGGACCAAATAGGAGCTATATGTGCACTAAAATTGAGTTTGACATTGTGATGAAATGAGTTAATTCATATGCCTATTATGTTGATTTAGTCAAACATAGATACTATTCCAAAGCCATACTAAACTCTTTATCTTTAAGACCAAATTTAGCATGATTTATGGGTGATTTTACAGTTGTAGAAATACGAACTTAAATGAAGATTCCTTATGTAAAAAAAAATTATGTGGATTGTCTTAGATTAATGGGATAAGCAAAAGTTTGAAGTTGGATGTTGTAATGCTTGAATAGAAATGATAAGGGATATTGTACTAACCAAGGCTTAATTTTTTTGAAATTTGAAACGTCTCATTGAAGCCTTTATGACTCCAGTAATTAAGCCTACAGGGGTATCTAAAACTATAGCGTCCTAAAGTCATCTGACTTGAAACCATTGGCCTAAAGTTTGAAACAATGGTCGTTTAGAAAGCAATTAACGAAGAATTGCACTTGAAATAAAAAATAGTTCTCTTCGAAGCTTTTTTGACCTGGGTTATTAAGCCTGCAAGAGTCTTTGAATCCTGGCACTCTACAATCATATGATTGGAAGTCATCGCCTATAGCCTGCTACATGGATCATCTAAAACGCAAAAATGAGAGAATGCAAAAAAGAAAGGAAATACTTTTGAAAATCAGAAAAAGCAAGTGCATGGAAAAAAAAAAAA
>NW_019264962.1:0-7763 GCF_002742605.1 Olea europaea var. sylvestris
TTTAACGCTTGGACTTTCGAGCTTCGAAGAAATGAGCGTAACTTATGCAAACGGTGTCCGTTTTGGGCCCCTAAATACTTTTCAGAAATGTAGCGACCCTTTTGGATTGCACACACAACTTCGTCGTGACGTATGAGGGATTTTGACCATTTTTTGAAGAATGTGCACCTGCATATTTGGATTGACGTTGTAGCTCACGATCTCGTAATGACGTATTAGGGTTTTCGACCTTTTTTTGAAGAATGACCACTCGCAAATTTTGAACGTTTGGATTTTCGACCTTCGAAGAAATGAGCGTAACTTATGGAGACGGTGTCCGTTTTAGGCCCATAAGTACTTTTCGGAAATGTTGCGATCATTTAGGGTTTAGCTCATGATTTTGTAATGACGTATTAGGGTTTTCGTCCTTTTTTTGAAGAATGACCACTCGCAAATTTTGAACGTTTGGATTTTCGACCTTCGAAGAAATGAGCGTAACTTATGGAGACGGTGTCCGTTTTAGGCCCATAAGTACTTTTCGAAAATGTAGCGACCCTTTTGGATTGCACTCACCACTTCGTCATGACGTATGAGGGATTTTGACCTATTTATGAAGAACGTCCACCTGCATATTTGGATTGACATTGTTCGAAGAATTGAGCATAACTTTTGCAGACGGTGTTCGTTATGGGACCATAAGTACTTTTCGAAAATGTTGCGACCGTTTAGTGTTTAGCTCACGATTTCGTAAAGACGTATTAGGGTTTTCGTCCTTTTTATGAAGAACGACCGCTCGGATATTTTTAACGCTTGGATTTTCGACCTTCGAAGAAATGAGCGTAACTTATGCAAACGGTGTCCGTTTTGGGCCCATAATTACTTTTCAGAAATGTAGCGACCCTTTTGGATTGCACTCACCACTTCGTCGTGACATAAGAGGGATTTTGACCATTTTATGAAGCACGGGCACCTGCATATTTGGATTGTCATTGTTCGAAGAATTGAGCATAACTTTTGCAGACAGTGTCCGTTATGGGACCATAAGTACTTTTCGAAAATGTTACGAACGTTTAGGGTTTGGCTCACGATTTCATAATGACGTATTAGGGTTTTTGTCCTTTTTATGAAGAATGACCGCTCGCATATTTTTAACGCTTGGATTTTCGAGCTTCGAGGAAATGAGCGTAACTTATGCAAACGGTGTCCGTTTTGGGCCCATAAGAACTTTTCGAAAATGTAGCGACCTTTTTGGATTGCACTCACCACTTCGTCATGACATATGAGGGATTTGTACCATTTTATGAAGAACGTGCACCTGCATATTTGGATTGACGTTGTTCGAAAAATTGAGCATTAGTTTTGCAGACAGTGTCCGTTATGGGACCATAAGTACTTTTCGGAAATGTTGCGACCGTTTAGGGTTTAGCTCAAGATTTCATAATGACGTAATAGGGTTTTTGTCCTTTTTTTAAAGAACGACCACTCACATATTTTTAACGCTTGGATTTTCGAGCTTCTAAGAAATGAGCGTAACTTATGCAAACGGTGTCCGTTTTGGGCCCATAAGTACTTTTCGGAAATGTAGCGACCCTTTTGGATTGCACTCACCCCTTCGTCGTGACGTATGAGGGATTTTGACCATTTTATGAAGCACGGGCACCTGCATATTTGGATTGACATTGTTCGAAGAATGGAGCATAACTTTTGCAGACAGTGTCCGTTATGGGACCATAAGTACTTTTCGAAAATGTTACGACCGTTTAGGGTTTAGCTCATGATTTCATAATGACGTAATAGGGTTTTTGTCCTTTTTTTAAAGAACGACCACTCACATATTTTTAACGCTTGGATTTTCGAGCTTCGAGGAAATGAGCGTAACTTATGCAAACGGTGTCCGTTTTGGGCCCATAAGAACTTTTCGAAAATGTAGCGACCTTTTTGGATTGCACTCACCACTTCGTCATGACATATGAGGGATTTGTACCATTTTATGAAGAACGTGCACCTGCATATTTGGATTGACGTTGTTCGAAAAATTGAGCATTAGTTTTGCAGACAGTGTCCGTTATGGGACCATAAGTACTTTTCGGAAATGTAGCGACCCTTTTGGATTGCACTCACCCCTTCGTCGTGACGTATGAGGGATTTTGACCATTTTATGAAGCACGGGCACCTGCATATTTGGATTGACATTGTTCGAAGAATGGAGCATAACTTTTGCAGACAGTGTCCGTTATGGGACCATAAGTACTTTTCGGAAATGTAGCGACCCTTTTGGATTGCACTCACCCCTTCGTCGTGACGTATGAGGGATTTTGACCATTTTATGAAGCACGGGCACCTGCATATATGGATTGACATTGTTCGAAGAATGGAGCATAACTTTTGCAGACAGTGTCCGTTATGGGACCATAAGTACTTTTCGGAAATGTTACGACCGTTTAGGGTTTAGCTCACGATTTCATAATGACGTATTAGGGTTTTTGTCCTTTTTATGAAGAACGACCGCTCGCATATTTTTAACGAGCGTAACTTATGCAAACGGTGTCCGTTTTAGGCCCATAAGAACTTTTCGGAAATGTAGCGACCTTTTTGGATTGCACTCACCACTTCGTCGTGACATATGAGGGATTTTGACCCTTTTTTGAAGAACGTGCACCTGCATATTTGGATTGACGTTGTACGAAAAATTGAGCATTACTTTTGCAGACAGTGTCCGTTATGGGACCATAAGTACTTTTCGGAAATCTTGCGACCGTTTAGGGTTTAGCTCAAGATTTCGTAATGACGTATTAGGGCTTTCGTCCTTTTTTTGAAGAACGACCACTCGCATATTTTTAACGTTTGGATTTTCGAGCTTCGAATAAATGAGCGTAACTTATACAAACGGTGTCCGTTTTGGGCCCATAAGTACTTTTCAGAAATGTAGCGACCCTTTTGGATTGAACTCACTACTTCGTCGTAACGTATGAGGGATTTTGACCATTTTTTGAAGAACGTGCAGCTGCATATTTGGATTGACGGCGTTCGAAGAATTGTGCATAACTTTCGCAGACCGTGTCCATTTTTGGACCATAAGTAGTTTTCGGAAATGTAGCGACCATTGTGGGTTTAGCTCACGATTTCATAATGACGTATTAGGGTTTTCGTCCTTTTTGTGAAGAACGACCGCTTAAATATTTTTGACGCTTGGATTTTCGAGCTTCGAAGAAATGAGCGTAACTTTTGCAAACGGTATCCGTTTTGGGCCCATAAGTACTTTTCGGAAATGTAGCGACCCTTTTGGATTGAACTCAAAACTTCGTCGTGACGTATGTGGGATTTTGAGCATTTTATGAAGAACGTGCACCTGCATATTTGAATTGACATTGTTCGAAGAATTGAGCATAACTTTTGCAGACAGTGTCCGTTATGGGACCATAAGTACTTTTCGAAAATGTTACGACCATTTAGGGTTTAGCTCACGATTTCGTAATGACGTATTTGGGTTTTTATCCTTTTTATGAAGAAGGACCGCTCGCATATTTTTAAAGCTTGGATTTTCGAGCTTCGAAGAAATGAGCGTAACTTATGCAAACGGTGTCCGTTTTGGGCCCATAAGTACTTTTCGGAAATGTAGCGACCCTTTTGGATTGAACGTACCACTTCGACGTGACATATGAGGGATTTTGACCGTTTTATGAAAAACGTGCACCTGCATATTTAGATTGACGTTGTTCGCAAAATTGAGCATAACTATTGCAGACAGTGTCTGTTATGGGACCATGAGTAGTTTTCGAAAATATTGCGACCGTTGTGGGTTTAGCTCAAGATTTCGTAATGACGTATTAGGGTTTGCGTCCTTTTTTTGAAGAACGACCACTCGCATATTTTTAACACTTGGATTTTCAAGCTTCGAAGAAATGAGCGTAACTTATGCAAACGGTGTCCGTTTTGGGCCCATAAGTACTTTTCGAAAATGTAGCGACCTTTTTGGATTGCACTCACCACTTCGTCGAGACATATGAGGGATTTTGACCATTTTATGAAGAACGTGCACCTGCATATTTGGATTGACGTTGTTCGAAAAATTGAGCATTAGTTTTGCAGACAGTGTCCGTTATGGGACTATAAGTACTTTTCGGAAATGTTACGACCGTTTAGGGTTTAGCTCACGATTTCATAATGACGTATTAGGGTTTTCGTCCTTTTTACGAAGAACGACCGCTCGCATATTTTTAACGCTTGGATTTTCGAGCTTCGAAAAAATGAGCGTAACTTATGCAAACGGTGTCCGTTTTGGGCCCATAAGTACTTTTCAGAAATGTAGCGACCCTTTTGGATTGCACTCACCACTGCGTCGTGACATATGAGGGATTTTGACCGTTTTTTGAAGAACGTGCACCTGCATATTTGGATTGACGGCGTTCGAAGAATTGAGCATAACTTTTGCAGACAGTGTCCGTTATGGGACTATAAGTACTTTTCGGAAATGTTACGACCGTTTAGGGTTTAGCTCACGATTTCATAATGACGTATTAGGGTTTTTGTCCTTTTTACGAAGAACGACCGCTCGCATATTTTTAACGAGCGTAACTTATGCAAACGGTGTCCGCTTTAGGCCCATAAGAACTTTTCGAAAATGTAGCGACCTTTTTGGATTGCACTCACCACTTCGTCGTGACATATGAGGGATTTTGACCGTTTTTTGAAGAACGTGCACCTGCATATTTGGATTGACGTTGTACGAAAAATTGAGCATTACTTTTGCAGACAGTGTCCGTTATGGGACCATAAGTACTTTTCGGAAATCTTGCGACCGTTTAGGGTTTAGCTCAAGATTTCGTAATGACGTATTAGGGCTTTCGTCCTTTTTTTGAAGAACGACCACTCGCATATTTTTAACGTTTGGATTTTCGAGCTTCGAAGAAATGAGCGTAACTTATGCAAACGGTGTCCGTTTTGGGCCCATAAGTACTTTTCGGAAATGTAGCGACCCTTTTGGATTGAACTCACTGCTTCTTCGTAACGTATGAGGGATTTTGACCATTTTTTGAACAACGTGCAGCTGCATATTTGGATTGACGGCGTTCGAAGAATTGAGCATAACTTTCGCAAACGGTGTCCATTTTGGGACCTAGGTAGTTTTCGGAAATGTAGCGACTGCTGTGGGTTTAGCTCACGATTTCGTAATGACGTATTAGGGTTTTTGTCCTTTTTATGAAGAACGACCGCTTGCATATTTTTGACGCTTGGATTTTCGAGCTTCGAAGAAATGAGTGTAACTTATGCAAACGGTGTCCGTTTTGGGCCCTTAAGTACTTTTCGAAAATGTAGCGACCCTTTTGGATTGAACTCACAACTTCGCCGTGACGTATGAGGGATTTTGAGCATTTTATGAAGAACGTGCACCTGCATATTTGGATTGACGTTGTTCGAAAAATTGAGCATTAGTTTTGCAGACAATGTCGTTATGGGACGATAAGTACTTTTCGGAAATGTTGCGACATTTTAGGGTTTAGCTCAAGATTTCGTAATGACGTAGTAGGGTTTTCGTCCTTTTTTTGAAGAACGACCACTCGTATATTTTTAACGCATTGATTTTCGACCTTCGAAGAAATGAGCGTAACTTATGCAAACGGTGTCCGTTTTGGGCCCATAAGTACTTTTTGGAAATGTAGCGACCCTTTTAGATTGCACTCACCACTTCATCGTGACGTATGAGGAGTTTTGACCATTTTATGAAGAACGTGCACCTGCATATTTGGATTGACGTTGTTCGAAGAATTGAGCATAACTTTTGCAGACAGTGTCCGTTTTGGGACCATAAGTACTTTTCGGAAATGTTACGACCGTTTAGGGTTTCGCTCACGATTTCATAATGACGTATTAGGGTTTTTGTCCTTTTTATGAAGAATGACCGCTCGCATATTTTTAATGCTTGGATTTTCGAGCCTCGAGGAAATGAGCGTAACTTATGCAAACGGTGTCCGTTTTGGGCCCATAAGTACATTTCGGAAATGTAGCGACCCTTTTGGATTGCACTCACCACTTCGTCGTGACATATGAGGGATTTTGACCGTTTTATGAAGAACGTGCACCTCCATATTTGGATTGACGTTGTTCGAAAAATTGAGCATTACTTTTGCAGACAGTGTCCGTTATGGGACCATATGTACTTTTCGAAAATGTTGCGACCGTTTAGGGTTTAGCTCAAGATTTCGTAATGACGTATTAGGGATTTCGTCCTTTTTTTGAAGAACGACCACTCGCATATTTTTAACGTTTGGATTTTCGAGCTTCGAAGAAATGAGCGTAACTTATGCAAACGGTGTCCGTTTTGGGCCCATAAGTACTTTTCGGAAATGTAGCGACCCTTTTGGATTGAACTCACTACTTCTTCGTAACGTATGAGGGATTTTGACCATTTTTTGAAGAACGTGCAGCTGCATATTTGGATTGACGGCGTTCGAAGAATTGAGCATAACTTTCGCTAACGGTGTCCATTTTGGGATCATAAGTAGTTTTCAGAAATGTAGCGACCGTTGTGGGTTTTGCTCACGATTTCGTAATGACGTATTAGGATTTTCATCCTTTTTATGAAGAACGAACGCTTGCATATTTTTGACGCTTGGATTTTCGAGCTTCGAAGAAATGAATTAACCTATGTAAACGGTGTCCGTTTTTGGCCCATAAGTACTTTTCGGAAATATAGCGACCCTTTTGGATTGAACTCATGACTTTGTCATGACATATGTGGGATTTTAAGCATTTTATGAAGAACGTGCACCTGCATATTTGGATTGACGTTGTTCGAAAAATTGAGCATTACTTTTGCAGACAGTGTCCGTTATGGGACCATAAGTACTTTTCGGAAATGTAGCGACCGTTGTGGGTTTAGCTCACGATTTCATAATGACGTATTAGGGTTTTCGTCCTTTTTTTGAAGAACGATCGCTCGCATATTTTTCACGCTTGGATTTTCGAGCTTCGAAGAAATGAGCGTAACTTATGCAAACGGTGTCCGTTTTGGGCCCATAAGTACTTTTCGGAAATGTAGCGACCGTTGTGGGTTTAGCTCACGATTTCATAATGACGTATTAGGGTTTTCGTCCTTTTTTTGAAGAACGATCGCTCGCATATTTTTCACGCTTGGATTTTCGAGCTTCGAAGAAATGAGCGTAACTTATGCAAACGGTGTCCGTTTTGGGCCCATAAGTACTTTTCGGAAATGTAGCGACCGTTGTGGGTTTAGCTCACGATTTCATAATGACGTATTAGGGTTTTTGTCCTTTTTATGAAGAATGACCGCTCGCATATTTTTAACGCTTGGATTTTCGAGCCTCGAGGAAATGAGCGTAACTTATGCAAACGGTGTCCGTTTTGGTCCCAAAAGTACTTTTCAGATATGTAGCGACCCTTTTGGATTGCACTCACCACTTCATCGTGACATATGAGGGATTTTGACCGTTTTATGAAGAACGTGCACCTGCATATTTGGATTGACGTTGCTCGAAAAATTGAGCATTACTTTTGCAGACAGTGTCCGTTATGGGACCATAAGTACTTTTCGGAAATGTTGCGACCGTTTAGGGTTTAGCTCACGATTTCGTAACGACGTATTAGAATTTTTGTCCTTTTTATGAAGAATGACCGCTCGCATATTTTTAACGCTTGGATTTTCGAGCTTCGAAGAAATGAGCGTAACTTATGCAAACGGTGTCCGTTTTAGGCCCATAAGTACTTTTCAGAAATGTAACGACCCTTTTGGATTGAACTCACAACTTCATCGTGACGTATGAGGG
>NW_019264962.1:7907-11546 GCF_002742605.1 Olea europaea var. sylvestris
ACTCGCATATTTTTAACGTTTGACTCTCGACCTTCCGAAGAAATGAGCGTAACTTATGCAAACGGTGTCCGTTTTGGGCCCATAAGTACTTTTCGGAAATGTAGCGACCCTTTTGGATTGAACTCACTACTTCGTCGTGACATATGAGGGATTTTGACCATTTTTTGAAGAACATGCAGCTGCATATTTGGATTGACGGCGTTCGAAGAATTGAGCATAACTTTCGCAAACGGTGTCCATTTTTGGAACATAAGTTGTTTTCGGAAATGTTGTGGCCGTTGTGGGTTTAGCTCACAATTTCATAATGACGTATTAGGGTTTTCGTCCATTTTATGAAGAACGACCGCTCGCATATTTTTAACGCTTGGACTTTCGAGCTTCGAAGAAATGAGCGTAACTTATGCAAACGGTGTCCGTTTTGGGCTCCTAAATACTTTTCGGAAATGTAGCGACCCTTTTGGAATGTACACACAACTTCGTCGGGACGTATGAGGGATTTTGACCATTTTTTGAAGAATGTGCACATGCATATTTGGATTGACGGTGTTCGAAAAATTTAGCACATCTCTTGCAGACAGTGTCCGTTATGGGACCATAAGTACTTTTCGGAAATGTTGCGATCATTTAGGGTTTAGCTCATGATTTTGTAATGACGTATTAGGGTTTTCGTCCGTTTTTTGAAGAATGACCACTCGCAAATTTTGAACGTTTGGATTTTCGACCTTCGAAGAAATGAGCGTAACTTATGGAAAAGGTGTCCGTTTTGGGCCCATAAGTACTTTTCGAAAATGTAGCGACCCTTTTGGATTGCACTCACCACTTCGTCCTGACGTATGAGGGATTTTGACCGATTTATGAAGAACGTCCACCTGCATATTTGGATTGACATTGTTCGAAGAATTGAGCATAACTTTTGCAGACGGTGTTCGTTATGGGACCATAAGTACTTTTCGGAAATGTTGCGACCGTTTAGTGTTTAGCTCACGATTTCGTAATGACGTATTAGGGTTTTCGTCCTTTTTATGAAGAACGACCGCTCGGATATTTTTAACGCTTGGATTTTCGACCTTCGAAGAAATGAGCGTAACTTATGCAAACGGTGTCCGTTTTGGGCCCATAAGTACTTTTCGGAAATGTAGCGACCCTTTTGGATTGCACTCACCACTTCGTCCTGACGTATGAGGGATTTTGACCGATTTATGAAGAACGTCCACCTGCATATTTGGATTGACATTGTTCGAAGAATTGAGCATAACTTTTGCAGACAGTGTCCGTTATGGGACCATAAGTACTTTTCGAAAATGTTACGACCGTTTAGGGTTTGGCTCACGATTTCATAATGACGTATTAGGGTTTTTGTCCTTTTTATGAAGAACGACCGCTCGCAAATTTCTAACGCTTGGATTTTCGAGCTTCGAGGAAATGTGCGTAACTTATGCAAACGGTGTCCGTTTTGGGCCCATAAGAACTTTTCGAAAATGTAGCGACCTTTTTGGATTGCACTCACCACTTCGTCATGACATATGAGGGATTTGTACCATTTTATGAAGAACGTGCACCTGCATATTTGGATTGACATTGTTCGAAAAATTGAGCATTAGTTTTGCAGACAGTGTCCGTTATGGGACCATAAGTACTTTTCGGAAATGTTGCGACCGTTTAGGGTTTAGCTCAAGATTTCATAATGACGTAATAGGGTTTTTGTCCTTTTTTTGAAGAACGACCACTCGCATATTTTTAATGCTTGGATTTTCGAGCTTCGAAGAAATGAGCGTAACTTATGCAAACGATGTCCGTTTTGGGCCCATAAGTACTTTTCAGAAATGTAGCGACCCTTTTGGATTGCACTCACCACTTCGTCGTGACGTATGAGGGATTTTGACCATTTTATGAAGCACGGGCACCTGCATATTTGGATTGACAATGTTCGAAGAATTGAGCATAACTTTTGCAGACAGTGTCCGTTATGGGACCATAAGTACTTTTCGGAAATGTTACGACCGTTTAGGGTTTAGCTCACGATTTCATAATGACGTATTAGGGTTTTTGTCCTTTTTATGAAGAACGACCGCTCGCATATTTTTAACGAGCGTAACTTATGCAAACGGTGTCCGTTTTAGGCCCATAAGAACTTTTCGGAAATGTAGCGACCTTTTTGGATTGCACTCACCACTTCGTCGTGACATATGAGGGATTTTGACCCTTTTTTGAAGAACGTGCACCTGCATATTTGGATTGACGTTGTACGAAAAATTGAGCATTACTTTTGCAGACAGTGTCCGTTATGGGACCATAAGTACTTTTCGGAAATCTTGCGACCGTTTAGGGTTTAGCTCAAGATTTCGTAATGACGTATTAGGGCTTTCGTCCTTTTTTTGAAGAACGACCACTCGCATATTTTTAATGTTTGGATTTTCGAGCTTCGAATAAATGAGCGTAACTTATACAAACGGTGTCCGTTTTGGGCCCATAAGTACTTTTCGAAAATGTAGCGACCCTTTTGGATTGAATTCACTACTTCGTCGTAACGTATGAAGGATTTTGACCATTTTTTGAAGAACGTGCAGCTGCATATTTGGATTGACGAAGTTCGAAGAATTGTGCATAACTTTCGCAGACCGTGTCCATTTTTGGACCATACGTAGTTTTCGGAAATGTAGCGACCATTGTGGGTTTAGCTCATGATTTCATAATGACGTATTAGGGTTTTCGTCCTTTTTGTGAAGAACGACCGCTTAAATATTTTTGACGCTTGGATTTTCGAGCTTCGAAGAAATGAGCGTAACTTTTGCAAACGGTATCCGTTTTGGGCCCATAAGTACTTTTCGGAAATGTAGCGACCCTTTTGGATTGAACTCAAAACTTCGTCGTGACGTATGTGGGATTTTGAGCATTTTATGAAGAATGTGCACCTGCATATTTGAATTGACATTGTTCGAAGAATTGAGCATAACTTTTGCAGACAGTGTCCGTAATGGGACCATAAGTACTTTTCGAAAATGTAGCGACCCTTTTGGATTGAACTCACTACTTCTTCGTAACGTATGAGGGATTTTGACCATTTTTTGAAGAACGTGCAGCTGCATATTTGGATTGACGTTGTTCGAAGAATTGAGCATAACTTTCGCAGACGGTGTCCATTTTGGCATCATAAGTAGTTTTCGGAAATGTAGCGACCGTTTAGGGTTTAGCTCACGATTTCGTAATAACGTATTAGAATTTTTGTCCTTTTTATGAAGAATGACCGCTCGCATATTTTTAACGCTTGGATTTTCGAGCTTCGAAGAAATGAGCGTAACTTATGCAAACGGTGTTCGTTTTGGGCCCATAAGTACTTTTCGGAAATGTAGCGACCCTTTTGGATTGAACTCACTACTTCGTCGTGACATATGAGGGATTTTGACCATTTTTTGAAGAACATGCAGCTGCATATTTGGATTGACGGCGTTCGAAGAATTGAGCATAACTTTCGCAAACGGTGTCCATTTTTGGAACATAAGTTGTTTTCGGAAATGTTGTGGCTGTTGTGGGTTTAGCTCACAATTTCATAATGACATATTAGGGTTTTCGTCCATTTTATGAAGAACGACCGCTCGCATATTTTTAACGCTTGGACTTTCGAGCTTCGAAGAAATGAGC
>NW_019264963.1:0-11539 GCF_002742605.1 Olea europaea var. sylvestris
GACATTGAGGCTGGGGGAGGAGAAAGTCTCTTTCAATGTTTTCAAGGCAATGAAATATCCCACCGAGCCAGACACCTGTTGCTGGATTGGGGTGATTGACAAAGGAATCCCCTACAATTTTGAGTTGAAGAAACCGCCAGACATTCAAGAGGTCAGAATGATGCACCCTCAATCCACTCTCACTGACTCAAAGGAGATCGAGATATGCATTTTGGAGTCTCAAACAGATGATGAGGAAAAGTCACACCACTTGGAAAAGGATAGGGTTGAAGTGCAAAGGATAAATGTAATGCAGAACAAGACCATATTGAGAAAACTATGCAGGACCTCCCGAGCCATATTCAAAGTCCCATAATACACTTGTGCTAAAAGTCGAGCTATCGACTATAAAATAGCGCTGGTTGGGAGGCAACCCAACGTTTCTACCCTTTCATTTACTTCATTTTGCAATAGTTTAGGAATTTTTCATTTTTCTTTGCATTACCAATAGTTTTAGGTCTTTGATCATACATTCTATCACATGTAGTCGAGGCATGGTCCACACAAGTCCCAATGCATTGAGCATGAGTCATAAGGTTGAAGTCCTGTTTTAGTTAGTCATGGGTCAAATTGAACAAAATGCATATCTAGAGCTAAGTTTCGTTGGTGATTCACATTTTTTATGATATGAACCCTATGTTGAGATATAAATTATGCATTCTGCACACCAACAATATACACATGCACCTTGTAGCAAGTTTGGGAAATTTGTGCACTACGTAGATTAGTTCTTGCCTTAGTTGCATTTGTTTACATCATGTGGACTAATATACATACTTGGTACTTTTGCAGATGCTGCCAAAAAAAAAATAGCACAGCTCCACCACCAAGAGATAATACAGCAAGACTCAATTTTCCATCACCATCTCCATACAGATCAGGGAAGTATTGTTTACCCCTTTTGATATTTATCTTTTGAAATTGTCCTTAAAATTATGTCTTTAATCTTTCATTAATCTTACATTGAGGACAATGTATTAACTAAGTTTGAGGGGTGACATAATTTTAAATCTTTCTATGTGTTCATCATTATCTGTGTTCCATTATTGCATAATGTGTGCTTGATGTGTGTAAAAAAAATTGCAATTTTTTCAGTTTGTTTTAATTCCTTTCTTGCATGCTTGTGTGAGCTTGATAACCTTGCTAGCTATGATGTTATTATTGGACTGGTATAATTTACAAACTGTGGACATAGTGCTAAATAAATTGGCCAATACTTGTTGATGTAATACTTGACATTCTTTATGCATGCCATTTATGCTTTACATGTTAGGTTAGTGATTGGGGTTTTGAGCATAAAGTAGGAAAAGAATGATAACCCTCTATTAAATTAACCTATAAACCACCTTAATACAGTTTGGTGATAATTGAGCTATTATAGGGGAGCATTGAGATGAGCGGGGGCTCCGTGCCTGAATTTTATTGTGTGGATTGCCTAGACCAGTGGGATGAAGAGTAGGTGAAAATCTTAAATTGGGGGTTGGTTTTGGAAACTAAATGTCCAGAAAAACAACAAAGGGCATAAAATTAATATGTGAGAATAAGAAACTTCTTTTCATGCATTTATGACTCGAGCAAGTAAGCCTGTAAGGATATTTCAAAATCTGGTGCCCTAAGGTCAACTAGTCTGGGAGTCACCGGCCTAAAGCTTGATACATGGGTCATAAAGAAAGCAAGAGGGAAAGAGGTTAATAAAAAGTCATCTGATCGAGCCTTTATAACTCGAGTGAATAAGCCTGTAAGGGTTTAAAGACCTGGTGCCCTAAAGCCAACTGGTTTGGGAGTCACCAGTCTAAAGCTCATTACATGGGTTATATAGAAAGCAAATGAGAAGATGATGAGAAAAAATAAAATAAAAAGAATTTCAGAAAATCAGAGAAAAGTGAGAAAAACAAAAGAGAGACAAAAACATGAAGAAAAGTCCTTTGGACATTTGGTGGAAGAAACTATACCTTTGAGGCAAGGCAAGTAGCCTAGTTTAATCTTGAGTGTCGAAGCAATCAAAACTTAGGAGAGCTTTCACTGGTTGACATGTAAACTTGTGATAGTGAGATTGATCCAAACTACGAGAGGGTGAGAAATACAGCTCTATGAAAACTCCAAATTTTAGAAACACAACCCCGGGATAATTGAGTGAAAAGAATAAGTTTGGGGGTTGTGTATCTCTCGAGCGAGTAAGGATACATTTGACCACTTAGGGTCGGGACTCAAACTCATTATGAATTTGATATGTTGGCATGAATTCACACACACACACGTCAAGTATGCATTTAACAAGTAAAGGTTGATGTCATTTTACGCTGATAAATTTTCATAAAATCAATTACTTAGTCCAATCCTGAGCCAAGGCAAGGTGTTAAGCCATGTTTGTTTAGAATTAAGTCACTATCTTGTTTGAGGACAAACAATAGTTCATGTCACCTCGCAAATTAAAAACTAAAGTATACACCATAGTGTACATGTGGCAAGGTCCTTACCGATTGAACTTTGCTATTTGTATACTGATTTTTGGCAAGTTGTTTGACACTTGAATTGTTGTCAAGTGTCAATTGGATGGGAAAACTACTAGAAATTTAAACTGTCCAATCGAGTAATGTCACGTGACAAAGTGTTAACTAAAGTGTACATCATAGTGCACGTGTAGCAAGGTTCTTAGCGATTGAACTTTGCTATTTGTACACTGATTTTTGACACGTTGTTTGACACTTGCATTGCTTTCAAATGCCAATTGGATGGGAAAACTGTTTGAAATTTAAATTGTCCAACAGGATAATGTCACGTGGCAAAGTGTAAAGTAAAGTGTGTACAACATAGTGTGCATGTAGCAAGGTTCTTATCGATTGAACTTTGCTATTTGTACACTGATTTTTGACACGTTGTTTGACACTTGCAATGTTTTCAAGTGTCAATTAGATAAGAAAACTATTTGACACAGGTAACAAGGTTCTTACTGATTGAACTTTGCTAATTGTAGATTGATTTTCGGCACATTGTTTGACACTTGCATTGTTGACAAGTGACAATTGTGCGGGAAAACTGTTTGAAATTTAAACTATCCAACAGAGTAATGTCATGTGGCAAGGTGTAAATAAAAGTGTACACCATAGTGTACATGTAGCAAGGTCCTCACACATTGAATATTGCTATTTGTACACTGATTTTTGACACGTTTGACACTTGCATTGTTGTTAAGCATCAATTGGATGAAAACTGTTTGAATTTTAAACTATCCAACTGGGTAATGTCACGTGGCAAAGTGTAAACTAAAGTGTACACCATAGTTTACATCTAGCACGGTCTATACCAATTGAACTTCGCTATTTGTAAATTGATTTTTGGCACGTTGTTTGACACTTGCATTGCTGTCAAGTGTCAATTGGATGGGAAAAGTGTTTAAAATTTAAACTTTCCAATAGTGTAATGTCACGTGGCAAAGTGTAAACTAAAGTGTACACCATGCTATACATGTAGCAAGGTCCTTATCGATTGAACTTTGCTATCTGTACACTTATTTTCGACACGTCGTTTGACCATTGTACTATTGTCAAGTGTCAATTGGATGAAAAAACTGTTTGAAATTTAAACTATCCAACAGGATAATGTGACGTGGCAAAGTGTAAACTAAAGTATACACCATAGTGTACAAGAGGCAACGTCCTTACCAATAAATCTTTACTATTTCTACACCGATTTTCGACACGTTGTTTAGCGCTTGCATTGTTGTCAAGTGTCAATTGAATGGGAAAACTATTTGAAATTTAAACTATCCAAGATGGTGATGATACATGACAAAGTGTAAATTAAAGTGCACACCATAGTGCACATGTCGCAAGGTTTTTACCGATTGATCTTTGCTATTTGTACACTGATTTTTGACAGGTTGTTGACACTTGTATTGTTGTCAAGTGACAATTGGATGGGAAATCTATTTCAATTTAAACTGTCCAACAGTGCAATGTCACATGGCAAAGTATAAACCATGGTGTACATGTAACAACGTCCTTACCGATTGAACTTCGCTATTTGTACACTGCTTTTGACACGTTGTTAGACACTTGCATTGTTGTCAAGTGTCAATTGGATGGAAAAATTGTTTGAAATTTAAACTTTCCAACAGGGTAATGTCACGTGGCAAAGTGTAAACTAAAGTGTACACCATAGTGTACATGTAGCAAGGTTCTTACCGATTGAACTTTGCTATTTGTACACTGATTTTTGATACGTTGTTTGACACTTGCGTTGTTTCAAGTGTCGAATGGATGGGAAACCTGTTTGAAATTTAAACTGTCCAACACGGTAATGTCACTTGGCAAAGTGTAAACTGATGTGTACACTGTAGTGTATGATTGAACTTTACTATTTGTATACAGATTTTTGACACGTTGTTTGACACTTGCATTGTTGTTAATTGGATGGGAAAATGACTTGAAATTTAAACTGTCCAACTGGGTAATGTCACATGGTAAAGTACAAACTAATGTGTGCACCATAATGTATATGTGACAAGGTCCTTACCGATTGAACTTTGCTGTTTGTACAGTGATTTTCGACACGTTGTTTGACACTTACGTTGTTGTCAAGTGTCAATTCGATGGGAAAATTGTCTGAAATTTAAACTATCCAATAGAGTAATGTCACATGACAATTGGATGGTAAAACTATTTGAAATTAAAACTGTCCAACAGGGTAATGACACGTGGCAAAGTGTAAACTAAAGAGTGCACCATAGTGTACATATAGCAAGGTTCTTACCGATTGAACTTTGATATTTGTACATTGATTTTTGACAAGTTTTTTGGCACTTGCATTGTTGTCAAGAGTCAATTGGATGGGAAAACTATTTGAAATTTAAACTGTTCAACAGGGTGGTGTCATGTGGTGAAGTGTAAACTAAAGTGTACGTCATAGTGTACATGTAGCAAGGTTTTTATCGATTGGACTTTGCTATTTGAACACTGATTTTTGACACGTTGTTTGACACTTGCATTGTTGTCAAGTGTCAGTTAGATGAAAAAATTGATTGAAATTTAAACTGTCCAACAGGGTAATGTCACGTGGTAAAGTGTAGACTAAAGTGTACACCATAGCGTACACGTAGCAAGGTCCTTATCGATTGAACTTTACTATTTGTACACTGATTTTCGACAGTTGTTTGACACTTACATTGTTCTCAAGTGTTAATTCGATGGGAAAACGGTTTGAAACTTAAACTGTCCAACAAGGTAATGTAACCGGAAAAAAGTGTAAACTAAAGTGTACACCACAGTGTACATGTGGCAAGGTCCTTACCGATTGAACTTTGCTATTTGTACACTGATCGACACGTTGTTTAACCCTTGCATTGTTGTCAAATGTCAATTGGATGAGAAAATTGTTTGAAATTTAAACTGTCCAATACAGTAATATCACATGGAAAAGTGTAAACTAAGGTGTACACTATAGTGTACATATAGCAAGGTTCTTACCGATTGAACTTTGCTATATGTACACTGATTTTTGATACGTTGTTTGACACTTGCACTATTGTCAAGTGTCAATTGGATGAGAAAATTGTTTGAAATTTAAACTTTCCAATAGGGTAATGATACGTGGCAGAGTGTAAACTAAACTATACACCATAGTGTACATGTCGCAAGGTTTTTACCGATTGAACTTTGCTAGTTGTACACTGATTTTTCACACGTTGTTTGACATTTGCATTATTGTCAAGTGTCAATTAGATGGGAAAACTATTCGAAATTTATATTGTCCAACATGGTAATATCACGTGGCAAGGTGTAAACTAGAGTTTACACCATAGCGTACATGTATCAAAGTTCTTACCAATTGAGTTTTGCTATCCGTACACTGATTTTTGGCACGTTGTTTGACACTTACATTGTTGTCAAGTATCAATTGGATGGGAAAACTGTTTGAAATTTTAACTGTCCAACAGGGTAATATCACGTTTCAAAGTATAAACTAAAGTGTACACCATAATGTACATGTAGCAAGGTCCTTACCAATTGAACTTTACTATTTGTACACTAATTTTTAAAACGTTGTTTGACACTTGTATTGTTGTCAATTGTTAATTGGATGGGAAAACTGTTTGTAATTTAAACTGTCCAATAGAGTAATGACACGCGATAAAGTTTAAACTAAAGTGCACACTATAGTGTACATGCAGCAAGGTTCTTACTGATTGAACTTTGCTATTTTTACACTGATTTTTGACGCGTTGCTTGACACTTGCACTGTTGTCAAGTGGCAATTGGATTGGAAAACTATTTGAAATTTAATTTGTCCAACAGGGTAAGGTCACGTGGTAAAGTGTAAACTAAAGTGTACTTGTAGCAAGGTTCATACCGATTGAAATTTGCTATTTGTACACTGATTTTTGACACGTTATTTGACATTTGCACTGCTGTGAAGTATCAATTGGATTGAAAAACTGTTTGAAATTTAAACTGTCCAGCAGGGTAATGTCACGTTACAAAGTGTAAACTAAATTGTGTACACCATAGTGTACATGTCACAAGGTTCTTACCGATTGAACTTTGCTATTTGTACATTCATTTTTGACACGTTGTTTGACACTTGCATTGTTGTCAAGTGTCAATTGGATGGGGAAACTGTTTGAAGTTTAAACTGTCCAATAGGGAAATGTCACATTGCAAAGTGTACACCATAGTGTGTACTTAACAAGGTGCTTACCGATTGAACTTTGTTATTTGTACACTGATTTTTGTACACTTATTTTTGATACGTTGTTTGACACTTGTATTACTGTCAAGTGTCAATTGCAATGGAAAACTGTTTGAAATTTAAACTGTCCAATAGGGTGATGTCACGTGACAAAGTGTAAACTAAAGTGTCTACCATAGTGTACATGTAGCAAGGTCCTTGCCATTTGAACTTTGCAATTTGTACACTAATTTTCGACAGGTTGTTTGTCACTTGCACTATTGTCAAGTGTCAATTGGATGGGAATGGTTTTTGACACATTGTTTGACACTTGGATTGTTGTCAAGTGTCAATTAGATGGAAAAATTGTTTGAAATTTAAATTATCCAATAGGGATATATCACGTGGCAAAGTGTAAACTAAAGTGCACATCATAGTGTACATGAAGAAAGGTTCTTAACGATTGAATTTTGCTATTTGTACACTAATTTTTCACGAGATGTTTGACACATGTATTGTTGTCAATTGTTAATTGGATGGGAACACTATTTGAAATTTAAACTGTCCAACATGGTAATGTCACTTGGCAAAGTGTAAACTAAAGTGTGCACCATAGTGTACATGTAGTAAGGTCCTTACCGATTGAACTTTGCTATTTGTGCATTGATTTTCATTACGTTGTTTGACACTTGCATTGTTGTCAGGTGTCAATTGGATGGAAAAATTGTCTGAAATTCAAACATCCAACAAGGTAATGTCACGTGGCAAAATATAAACTAAATTGTACCCCATAGTGTACATGCAGCAAGGCTCTTATCGATTGAACTTAGCTATTTGTATACTAATTTCAGATACATTGTTTGACACTTGCATTGTTGTCAAGTGTTAATTGGATGGGAAAACATTTTGATACATGTAGAAAGGTTCTTACCGATTGAACTTTGCTATTTGTAAACTGATTGTTGACACGTTGTCCGACACTTGCATTGTTGTCAAGTATCAATTGGATGAGAAAACTATTGGAAATTTAAACTATCCAACATGGTAATGTCACATGGTAAAGTGTAAACAAAAGTATACATCATAGTGTACATATCGCAAGGTTCTTACTGATTGGACTTTGCTATTTGTACACTAATTTTTAGCACGTTGATTGACCCTTGTATTGTCGTCAAGTGTCAATTGGATGGGAAAACTTTTTGAAATTTAAATTGTCCAGCAGGGTATTGTCATGTGGTAAAGTATAAACTAAAGAGTATGCACCATAGTGTACATGTAGCAAGGTTTTTACCGATGAACCTTGCTATTTGTACACTGATTTTTGACACATTGTTTGACGCTTGCATTCATGTCAAGTGTCAATTGGATGGGAAAACTTTTTGAAATTTATACTATCCAGTAGGTTATTGTCACGTGGCAAAGTGTAAGCTAAAGTGTGTACACCGTAGTGTACATGTAGCAAGGTTCTTACCGATGAACCGTGCTATTTGTATACTAATTTCTGACACGTTGTTTGACACTTGCATTGATGTCAAGTGTCAATTGGATGGGAAAACTATCTAAAATTTAAACTGTTCAACAGGGTAATGTCTCCATAGTGTACATGTCACAAGGTTCTTACCGATTGAACTTTGCTATTTTTACACTGATTTTTGACACGTTGTCTGACACTTGAATTGTCGTCAAGTGTCAATTGCATGGAAAAACTGTTGAAAATTTAAACTGTCCAGCAAGGTTATGTCACGTGGTAATGTGCAAACTAAAGTGTACATGTAACAAGGTTCATACCGATTCAACTTTGCTGTTTGTGCACTGATTTTCTTCACGTTGTTTGACACTTGTATTGTTGTCAAGTGTCAATTGGATGGAAAAACTGTTTGAAATTTAAACTATCCCACAGGGTAATATCATGTGGCAAAGTGTAAACTAAAATTTGTACACAATAGTGTACGAACAGCAAGGTTCTTACCGATTGAACTTTGCTATTTGTAAACAGATTTTTTGACACGTTGTTCAATATTTGCATTGTTGTTAAGTGTCAATTGGATGGGAAAAGTGTTTGAAATTTAAACTGTCAAATAGGGCAATGTCACATGGCAAAGTGTAAACTAAAGTGTACACCACAGTGTACATGTAGCAAGGTTCTTATCGATTAAACTTTGCTATTTGTACAATGAGTTTTGACACAATGTTTGACACTTGCATTGTTGTCAAGTGTCAATTGGATAAGAAAACTATTGGAAATTTAAACTGTCCAACACGGTAATGTCACATGGTAAACTATAAACTAAAGTGTACATGCAGCAAGGTTCATACCGATTGAACTTAGCTAATTGTACACAGATTTTTGACATGTTGTTTGACACTTACATTGTTGTCATGTGTCAATTGAATGGGAAAATTGTCTGAAATTTAAACTGTCCAGCAGGGTATTGTCACGTGGCAAAGTATAAACTGAAGTATGTACACCATAGTGTACATGTGGTAAGGTTCTTACCGATTGAACTTTGCTATTTGTACACTGATTTTTTACGCGTTGTTTGACACTTGCACTGTTGTCAAGTGGTAATTGGATGGGAAAACTATTTGAAATTTAATTTGTCCAACAGAGTAAGGTCACGTGGTAAAGTGTAAACTAAAGTGTACTTGTAGCAAGGTTCATACCGATTGAACTTTGCTATTTGTACACTGATTTTTGACACGTTATTTGACACTTGCACTGTTGTGAAGTATCAATTGGATTGAAAAACTGCTTGAAATTTAAACTGTCCAGCAGGGTAATGTCACGTTATAAAGTGTAAACTAAATTGTGTACACCATAGTGTACATGTCACAAGGTTCTTACCGATTGAACTTTGCTATTTGTACATTGATTTTTGACACGTTGTTTGACACTTGCATTGTTGTCAAGTGTCAATTGGATGGGAAAACTGTTTGAAGTTTAAACTGTCCAATAGGGAAATGTCACATTGCAAAGTGTACACCATAGTGTATACTTAACAAGGTGCTTACCGATTGAACTTTGTTATTTGTACACTGATTTTTGTACACTTATTTTTGATACGTTGTTTGACACTTGTATTGCTGTCAAGTGTCAATTGCATTGGAAAACTGTTTGAAATTTAAACTGTCCAATAGGGTGATGTCACGTGACAAAGTGTAAACTAAAGTGTATACCACAGTGTATATGTAGCAAGGTCCTTGCCATTTGAACTTTGCAATTTGTACACTGATTTTTGACAGGTTGTTTGTCACTTGCACTATTGTCAAGTGTCAATTGGATGGGAATGATTTTTGACACATTGTTTGACATTTGGATTGTTGTCAAATGTCAATTAGATGGGAAAATTGTTGGAATTTAAACTATCCAATAGGGATATATCACGTGGCAAAGTGTAAACTAAAGTGCATATCATAGTGTACATGAAGAAAGGTTCTTAACGATTGAACTTTGCTATTTGTACACTAATTTTTCACAAGGTGTTTGACACATGTATTGTTGTCAATTGTTAATTGGATGGGAAAACTATTTGAAATTTAAACTGTCCAACATGGTAATGTCATGTGGCAAAATGTAAACTAAAGTGTACACCATACTGTACATGACGGACGGTCCTTAACGATTGAACTTTGCGATTTGTACACTGATTTTTGACACGTTGTTTGATACTTGCATTGTTGTGAAGTATCAATTGGATGGAAAAACTGTTTGAAATTTAAACTATCCAACCGGGTAATGTCACGTGGCAAAGTGCAAACTAAAGTGTACACCATAGTGTACATGTAGCACAGTCCTTAACTATTGAACTTTGCGATTTATGCACTAATTTTTGACATGTTGTTTGATACTTACATTGTTCTGAAGTGTCAATTGGATGAAAAAACTGTTTGAAATTTAAACTGTCCAACAGGCTAATGTCGTGTGGGAAAGTGTAAACAAAAGTGTACACCATAGTGTACATGTAGCACTGTTATTACCGACTGAACTTTGCTATTTGTACAATGATTTTTGACACATTTTTTGACACTTGCATTCTTGCCAAGCATCAATTGAATGGGAAAATTGTTTGAAATTTAAACTGTCCAACTGGGAAATGTCAGGTGGCAAAGTGTAAACTAAAGTGTACACCATAGTGTACATGTAGGGTCCTTAACGATTGAACTTTGCGATTTGTACATTGATTTTTACCACGTTGTTCGATACTTGCATTGTTCTGAAGTGTCAATTGGATGGAAAAACTATTTAAAACTTAAACTGTCCAACAGGGTAATGTCACGTGGCAAAGTGTAAACCAAAGTGTACACTATATTGAGCATGTAGCACGGTTCTTACTGATTGAACTTTGCTATTTCTACTCTGATTTTTTACACGTTGTTTGACACTTGCATTGTTGTCAAATGTCAATTGGATGAGAAAACTATTTGAAATTTAAACTGTCCAACTGGGTAATGTCACGTGGCAAAGTGTAAACTAAAGTGTACACCATAGTGTATATGTAGCACGGTCCTTACCGATTGAACATTGTTGTTTGTACATTGATTTTTGACACGTTATTTAACACTTGCATTGTTATCAAGTGTCAATTGGATGTGAAAACTGTCCAGCAGGATAATGTCACGTTGTAAAGTGTAAACCATAGTGTACTTGTGGCAAGGTTCTTACCGATTAAACTTTGCTATTTGTATACTATTTTTTGACACGTTGTTTGGCACTTGCATTGTTGTCAAGTGTCAATTGGATAAGAAAACTATTGAAAATTTAAACTGTCCAACACGGTAATGTCACATGGTAAAGTGTAAAATAAAGTGTGTACACCATAGTGTACATATGGCA
>NW_019264964.1:0-1349 GCF_002742605.1 Olea europaea var. sylvestris
ATTCATTATTATTATTATTTATTATTTTATTTTTAGTTGTTGTTTTTAGGCTACCATTACACTTTCTAGGCGACTTTAGTTTATACAAAATCCTGACGAGCCAGATCTCTTTCTGATAGACGACGAAATCGAAAGGATGTTCAAAAATCGTAGAAGAGTTCAACGTCAAGTAAGGAGAATGACCGATAACCAAAATCAACCACAGAATCAGGTTCAGCTTCACGAGCAAATACCCCAGCCAAATCTATAAAGGGCTATCCAGAACGAAGCCCCAGTCTTAGTTGGAGATTATGTCAATTCAATTCCAGCACCAGTGCAACCGGCTGTGGTATATCCTCCCTTTGGACAGCCTAATTTCCACCTTCGACCAGACGTCATCAACTTATTTCAGAATCACCAAGACAGTAAATATTTTGAAAAAGCCACGAAGAATCCTCATGAACACATTTCTGCTTTTCTCATTCTATGTGAAGTGATAATTTACGAAGGGATATGAGCAGATATATTTCGAATGAGATTATTCCCTCATACTTTGAAGGATGCTGCTAGAGAATGGTTTCTTTGTCTACCTCCTGGGAGTATCCAATCATGGAACGACATGGTTCAAAAATTTACGATGAAATTCTTTCCACCTTCTCGAGTCCACCAAATTAGGAATGAAGTCCACACTTTCAAGCAAAAAGATCTCAAGAGCTATCCTGAAGCATGGGAGAGGTTCAAGAATTTTTTTCAGCAAATGCCCCAGCTTTGACATTCGTAAGCAGGCTCAGCAATATCTTTTCTACTATGGTCTAAAACAGGAGTTCAGGAATATGATCGAAACTTCAGCGGGAGGATCGATTATGAAACTTGATGTTGATGAAGCCTATGACTTGTATGAAAAAATAGCTGAAAATCAATTTATCTGGTCAACCGATAGGAAAACTCTAAGGAAAACAACATGTTTATACAATGTGGATGCAGTGACAGTACTGGCTGCGCAAATAGAAGTTCTTACAATGAAAATGGACAATCTGTCTAAGTCAGTTAATATGGTACACCAATTGCTACCTGTTTGCGAAGGTTGTGAAGCGGATCATGCTACTATATGCTTTCCTTTGGCATCTACATATGTTAATCAATCTAAAGAAGTAAGCTACGTGCAGACCTTTTTGAGACAGCAAAATAATCCTTTCTCCAACACATATAATCCGGGGTGGAGGATCCATCCAAAATTTTCATGGTCTACTAATCAAGGACAATGACATGGATAAAATAATTAGAATAAATCACCAGGGTTCCAACAGTAACAACAGCAAAGAAGAAAGCCATCGTTGGAAGATTTGTTAGCTCAATACATTTCTAAGACT
>NW_019264964.1:10861-11539 GCF_002742605.1 Olea europaea var. sylvestris
ATATTGGATGAATTTCAAGAATTCTTTATTTTATCGAGGCATCTGAAAACAATACTAGGTATTGCTATTGTAATGCAGTTGAATCTGGGCATCAATATAAGGATCTTAGAGTATTATATCGAGCAAAAATCAGCATGATAAATATCAATTGAAGAAACAACATTCTATCCTAATAGAGTGATCCTTGTGACCAAATCATGGAGAAGCATCGGTTTGATTCCAATGGCAAATAGCATCTCCAAACTTTCTGAATGGTACGTAGCAGAACTTATCTTGTATTTGTAAGGAATTTTTAAACGATCGTGTGGACTTATATGTGTAAATTGTTGTGTATTAATTAAAGGCTATCAAATTCGGTTGAGCCCAATTAAAGTGATATAATAAAGCTTTGGTTTTGGGATATAATGTATCCAATTAAAGTGTGGGTTTACATATGTGTAGAGACTGGGCCCAAGTCCTAATTTTATGGTGGCTGAATTAGGTCAAAGGGCGTCGCTATATAAATACGGTTATGGTCCCCAGATCACACGTACATATTATTCATTCTCTCTTGTATCCCATCACAAAGAGAGAAAAAGAGTTTGTGTGTAGATTTGAAAGACAAAATCGCGAAACTCATTATTGCAACCATGTCTGATTCAGGTACGCTTCCGCTATAATTCTTAAATTTCACTTGAT
>NW_019264965.1:0-11539 GCF_002742605.1 Olea europaea var. sylvestris
GTTACGCTCAATTTTTCGTACGCCGACAATCCAAGCGTTCCAAATATGCAAGTGCTCATTCTTTCAAAAAATGGCCAAAATCCATCATACGTCATGACGAAGTTGTGAGTACAATCCAAAACGGTCGCTACATTTCCAAAAAGTACTTACGGGCCCAAAACGGACACCGTGTGTAAAAGTTACGCTCAATTCTTCGTACGCCGACAATCGAAGCGTTCCAAATATGCAAGTGCTCATTCTTTCAAAAAATGGCCAAAATCCATCATACGTCATGACGAAGTTGTGAGTACAATCCAAAACGGTCGCTACATTTCCAACAAGTACTTACGGGCCCAAAACGGACATCGTGTGCAAAAGTTACGCTCAATTTTTCGTACGCCGACAATCCAAGCGGTCCAAATATGCAAGTGCTCATTCTTTCAAAAAATGGCCAAAATCCATCATACGTCATGACGAAGTTGTGAGTACAATCCAAAACGGTCGCTACATTTCCAAAAAGTACTTACAGGCCCAAAATGGACACCGTGTGCAAAAGTTACGCTCAATTCTTCGTACGCCGACAATCGAAGCGTTCCAAATATGCAAGTGCTCACACTTTCATAAAATGGCAAAAATCCCTCATACGTAATGACGAAGTGGTGAGTTCAATCTAAAACGGTCGCTGCATTTCCAAAAAGTACTTATGGTCCCGAAACGAACACCGTGTGCAAAAGTTACGCTCAATTCTTCGTACGCCGACAATCCAGGCATTCCAAATATGCAAGTGCTCACTCATTCGAAAAATGGCCGAAATCCCTCATACCTCACGATGAAGTGGTGAGTTCAATCCAAAACTGCCGCTACATTTCCAAAAAGAACCTACGGGCCTATTACGGACACCGGGTGCAAAAGTTACGCTCAATTCTTCGTACGTCGACAATCCAAGCGTTCCAAATATACAAGTGCTCATTCTTTCGAAAAATGGCCGAAATCCCTCATACGTCACGATGAAGTTGTGAGTTCAATCCAAAACGGTCGCTACATTTCCAAAAAGTACTTATGGGCCCAAAACGGACACTGTGTGCAAAAGTTACGCTCAATTCTTCGTACGTCGACAATCCAAGCGTTCCAAATATACAAGTGCTCATTCTTTCGAAAAATGGCCGAAATCCCTCATACGTCACGATGAAGTTGTGAGTTCAATCCAAAACGGTCGCTACATTTCCAAAAAGTACTTATGGGCCCAAAACGGACACTGTGTGCAAAAGTTACGCTCAATTCTTCGTACGTCGACAATCCAAGCGTTCCAAATATACAAGTGCTCATTCTTTCGAAAAATGGCCGAAATCCCTCATACGTCACGATGAAGTTGTGAGTTCAATCCAAAACGGTCGCTACGTTTCCAGAAAGTACTTACGGGCCCAAAACGGACACGTTGTGCAAAAGTTACGCTCAATACTTCATAAGCCGACAATCGAAACGTTCCCAATATGCAAGTGCTCACACTTTCAAAAAATGGTTGAAATCCCTCATACGTCATGACGAAGTTGTGAGTTCAATCCAGTACGGTCGCTACATTTTCAAAAATTACTTATGGGCCCAAAATGGACACCGTGTGCAAAAGTTACACCCAATTCTTGGTACGCCGACAATTCAAGCTTTCCAAATATGCAAGTGCTCATTCTTTCGAAAAATGGCCGAAATCCCTCATTCGTCACGACGAAGTCGTGAGTTAAATCTAAAATGGCCGCTACATTTCCAAAAAGGACTTACGGGCCCAAAACGGACATCGGGTGCAAAAGTTACGCTCAATTCACGGTACACCGACAATCCAAGCGTTCCAAATATGCAAGTGCTCACACTTTCGAAAAATGACCGAAATCCCTCATATGTCACGTTGAAGTGGTGAGTTCAATCCCAAACGGTCGGTACATTTCCAAAAAGTACTTACGGACTCAAAACGGACACCGTGTGCAAAAGTTACGCTCAATTCTTCGTACGCCGACAATCCAAATGTTCCAAATGTCCAAGTGCTCGCACTTTCGAAAAATGGCCAAAATCCCTCATACGTCACAATGAAGTGGTGATTTCAATCCAAAACGGTCGCTACATTTCCAAAAAGTACTTACTGGCCCAAAACGGACACCGTGTGCAAAAGTTACGCTCAATACTTCGTACGCCGACAATCCAAACGTTCCAAATATGCAAGTGCTCACACTTTCAAAAAATGGCTGAAAGCCCTCATACGTCTCGACGAAGTGGTGAGTTAAATCCAGAACGGTTGCTACATTTCCAAAAAGTACTTACGGGCCCAAAATGGACACCGTGTGCAAAAGTTACGCTCAATTCTTCGTACGTCGACAATCCTAACGTTCCAAATATGCAAGTGCTCACACTTTCGAAAAATGGCCGAAATCCCTCATACGTTACGACAAAGTGGTGAGTTCAATCCAAAACAGTCCCTACATTTCCAAAAAGTACTTATGATCCCAAAACGGACACCATGTGCAAAAGTTACGCTCAATTTTTTGTACGCCGACAATCCAAGCGTTCCAAATATGCAAGTGCTCATACTTTCGAAAAATGGCTGAAATCCCTCATACGTCACGACGAAGTGGTGAGTTCAATCCAAAACGGTCGCTACATTTCCAAAATGGACTTGCAGGCCCAAAACGAACTCCAGGTGCTAAAGTTACGCTCAATTCTTCGTACTCCGACAATCCAAGCGTTCCAAATATGCAAGTGCTCATTCTTTCGAAAAATGGCTGAAATCCCTCATACGTCACGACGAAGTGGTGAGTTCAATCTAAAACGGTCGCTACATTTCCAAAAAGTACTTATGGGCCCAAAACGGACACCGTGTGCAACAGTTACGCTCAATTCTTCGTACGCCGACAATCGAAGCGTTCCAAATATGCAAGTGCTCATTCTTTCGAAAAATGGCTGAAATCCCTCATACGTCATGACGAAGTGGTGAGTTCAATCCAAAACGGTCGCTACATTTCCAAAAAGTACTTATGGTCCCGAAACGGACACTGTGTACAAAAGTTACGCTCAATTTTTCGTACGCCGACAATCCAGGTGTTCCAAATATACAAGTGCTCAATCTTTCGAAAAATGGCCGAAATCCCTCATACCTCACGATGAAGTGGTGAGTTCAATCCAAAACGGTCGCCACATTTTCAAAAAGTACTTATGGGCCCAAAACGGACACCGTGTGCAAAAGTTATGCTCAATTCTTCGTACGCCGACAATCCAAGCGTTCCAAATATGCAAGTGCTCATTCTTTCGAAAAATGGCCGAAATCCCTCTTATGTCATGAAGAAGTGGTGAGTTCAATCCAAAACGGTCGCTACATTTCCAAAAAGTACTTATGGTCCCAAAACGGACACCGTGTGTAAAAGTTACACCGTGTGTAAAAGTTACGCTCAATTCCTCGTACGCCGACAATCCAAGCATTCCAAATACGCAAGTGCTCATTCTTTCGAAAAATGGTCGAAATCCCTATTACATCAGGAAGAAGTGGTGAGTTCAATCCAAAACGGTCGCTACATTTCCAAAAGTAATTACGGTCCCAAAACGGACACCGGATGCAAAAGTTGCGCTCAATTCTTCGTACGTCGACAATCCAAGCGTTCCAAATATGCAAGTGCTCATTCTTATGAAAAATGGCCAAAATCCCTCATACGTCATGACGAAGTTGTGAGTACAATCCAAAACGGTCGCTACATTTTCAAAAATTACTTATGGGCCCAAAATGGACACCGTGTGCAAAAGGTACGCCCAATTCTTGGTACGTCGACAATCCGAGCTTTCCAAATATGCAAGTGCTCATTCTTATGAAAAATGGCCAAAATCCCTCATACGTCATGACGAAGTTGTGAGTACAATCCAAAACGGTCGCTACATTTTCAAAAATTACTTATGGGCCCAAAATGGACACCGTGTGCAAAAGTTACGCCCAATTCTTGGTACGTCGACAATCCAAGCTTTCCAAATATGCAAGTGCTCATTCTTTCGAAAAATGGCCGAAATCCCTCATTCGTCACGACGAAGTGGTGAGTTCAATCTAAAACGGTTGCTACATTTCCAAAAAGTACTTACTGGCCCAAAACGGTCACCGTGTGCAAAAGTTACGCTCAATTCTTCGTACGCCGACAATCCTAACGTTCAAAATATGTAAGTGCTCACACTTTCGAAAAATGGCCGAAATCCCTCATACATCACGACGAAGTGGTGAGTTCAATCCAAGACGGTCGCTACATTTCCAAAAAGTTCTTATGAGCCCAAAACGGACAACGTGTGCAAAAGTTACACTCAATTCTTCGTACGTCGACAATCCAAGCGTTCCAAATATGCAAGTGCTCATTCTTTCAAAAAATGGCCAAAATCCCTCATACGTCATGACGAAGTTGTGAGTTCAATCCAAAACGGTCGCTACATTTTCAAAAATTACTTATGGGCCCAAAATGGACACAGTGTGCAAAAGTTACGCCCAATTCTTGGTACGTCGACAATCCAAGCTTTCCAAATATGCAAGTGCTCATTCTTTCGAAAAATGGCCGAAATCCCTCATACGTCACGACGAAGTCGTGAGTTAAATCTAAAACGGCCGCTACATTTCCAAAAAGGACTTACGGGCCCAAAACGGACACCGGGTGCAAAAGTTACGCTCAATTCATGGTACGCCGACAATCCAAGCGTTCCAAATATGCAAGTGCTCACACTTTCGAAAAATGACCAAAATCCCTCATACGTCATGATGAAGTGGTGAGTTCAATCCCAAACGGTCAGTACATTTCCAAAAAGTACTTACGGGCCCAAAACGGACACCGTGTGCAAAAGTTACGCTCAATTCTTCGTACGCCGACAATCCAAAAGTTCCAAATGTCCAAGTGCTCGCACTTTCGAAAAATGGCCAAAATCCCTCATTCGTCACGACGAAGTGGTGAGTTCAATCTAAGACGGTCGCTACATTTCCAAAAAGTACTTACAGTCCCAAAATGGACACCGTGTGCAAAAGTTACGCTCAATTCTTCGTACGCCGACAATCGAAGCGTTCCAAATATGCAAGTTCTCACACTTTCAAAAAATGGCCGAAATCCCTCATACGTCATGACGAAGTGGTGAGTTCAATCCAAAACGGTCGCTACATTTCCAAAAAGTACTTATGGTCCCGAAACGGACACTGTGTGCAAAAGTTACGCTCAATTTTTCGTACGCCGACAATCCAGGCGTTCCAAATATGCAAGTGCTCACTCTTTCGAAAAATGGCCAAAATCCCTCATACCTCACGATGAAGTGGTGAGTTCAATCCAAAACGGTCGCTACATTTTCAAAAAGTACTTATGGGCCCAAAACGGACACCGTGTGCAAAAGTTACGCTCAATTCTTCGTACGCCGACAATCCAAGCGTTCCAAATATGCAAGTGCTCATTCTTTCAAAAAATGGCCGAAATCCCTCTTATGTCATGAAGAAGTGGTGAGTTCAATCCAAAACGATCGCTACATATCCAAAAAGTACTTATGGTCCCAAAACGGACACCGTGTGTAAAAGTTACGTTCAATTCTTCGTACGCCGACAATCCAAGCATTCCAAATACGCAAGTGCTCATTCTTTCGAAAAATCGCCGAAATCCCTATTACGTCATGAAGAAGTGGTGAGTTCAATCCAAAATGGTCGCTACATTTCCAAAAGTAATTACGGTCCCAAAACGGACACCGGGCGCAAAAGTTGCGCTCAATTCTTCGTACGCCGACATTCCAGGCGTTCCAAATTTGAGAGTGCTCATTTTTTCCAAAAAGTACTTACAGTCCCAAAATGGACACCGTGTGCAAAAGTTACGCTCAATACTTCGTACGTCGACAATCCAAACGTTCCAAATATGCAAGTGCTCACACTATCAAAAAATGGTTGAAATCCATCATACGTCACGACGAAGTGGTGAGTTCAATCCAAAACGGTCGCTACATTTCCAAAAAGTACTTATGGGCCCAAAACGAACACCGTGTGCAAAAGTTACGCCCAATTCTTGGTACGCCGACAATCCAAGCTTTCCAAATATGCAAGTGCTCATTCTTTCGAAAAATGGCCGAAATCCCTCATACGTCACGATGAAGTTGTGAGTTCAATCCAAAATGGTCGCTACATTTTCAAAAATTACTTATGGACCAAAAACGGACGCCACGTGCAATAGTTACGCTCAATTCTTGGTACGCCAACAATCCAAGCGTTCCAAATATGCAAGTGGTCATTATTTCAAAAAATGGCCAAAATCCCTCATACGTCACGATGAAGTTGTGAGTTAAATGAAAAACGGTCGCTACATTTCCAAAAGGGACTTACGGGCCCAAAATGGATATCGGGTGCAAAAGTTACGCTCAATTCATGGTACGCCGACAATCCAAGCGTTCCAAATATACAAGTGCTACCACTTTCGAAAAATGACCGAAATCCCTCATACGTCACGACGAAGTGGTGAGTTCAATCCAGAACGGTCGCTACATTTCCAAAAAATACTTACGGGCCCAAAACGGACACCGTGTGCAAAAGTTACGCTCAATTCTTCGTACGCCGACAATCCAAACGTTCCAAATCTGCAAGTGCTTGCAATTTCAAAAAATGGCCAAAATCCCTCATACGTCGCGATGAAGTGGTGAGTTCAATCAAAAACGGTCGCTACGTTTCCAAAAAGTACTTATGGGCCCAAAACGGACACCGTGTGCAAAAGTTATGCTCAATACTTCGTACGTCGACAATCCAAACGTTCCAAATATGCAAGTGCTCACACTTTCGAAAAATGGCCGAAATCCCTCGAACGTCAAGACGACGTGGTGAGTTCAATCCAGAACGGTCGCTACATTTCCAAAAAGTTCTTATGGGCCCAAAACGGACACCTTGTGCAAAAGTTACGCTCAATTCTTCGTACGTCGACAATCCGAGCGTTCGAAATATGCAAGTGCTCATTCTTTCGAAAAATGGTCGAAATCCCTCAGACGTCATGACGAAGTGGTGAGTTCAATCCAAAACGGTCGCTCTATTTCCAAAAAGTACTTACCGGCCAAAAACGAACTCCGGGTGCTAAAGTTACGCTCAATTCTTCGTACGTCGACAATCCGAGCGTTCGAAATATGCAAGTGCTCATTCTTTCGAAAAATGGTCGAAATCCCTCAGACGTCATGACGAAGTGGTGAGTTCAATCCAAAACGGTCGCTCTATTTCCAAAAAGTACTTACCGGCCAAAAACGAACTCCGGGTGCTAAAGTTACGCTCAATTCTTCGTACTCCGACAATCCGAGCGTTCCAAATATGCAAGTGCTCCCACTTTCGAAAAATGACCGAAATCCCTCATATGTCACGACGACGTGGTGAGTTCAATCCAGAACGGTCGCTACATTTCCAAAAAATACTTACGGGCCCAAAACGGACACCGTGTGCAAAAGTTACGCTTAATTCTTCGTACGCCGACAATCCAAACGTTCCAAATATGCAAGTGCTCATTCTTTCGAAAAATGGCCGAAATCCCTCATACGCCACGACGAAGTGGTGAGTTCAATTCGAAACGGTCGCTACATTTCCAAAAAATACTTACGGGCCCAAAACGAACACCGTGTGCAAAAGTTACGCTCAATACTTCGTACGTCGACAATCCAAGCGTTCCATAATGTAAGTGCTCATTCTTTAGAAAAATGGCCAAAATCCCTCATACGTCGCGATGAAGTGGTGAGTTCAATCCAGAACGGTCGCTACATTTCCAAAAAATACTTACGGGCCCAAAACGAACACCGTGTGCAAAAGTTACGCTCAATACTTCGTACGTCGACAATCCAAGCGTTCCATAATGTAAGTGCTCATTCTTTAGAAAAATGGCCAAAATCCCTCATACGTCATGACGAAGTTGTGAGTTCAATCCAAAACGTCGCTAAATTTTCAAAAATTACTTATGGGCCCAAAACGGACACCGTGTGCAAAAGTTACGCCCAATTCTTGGTACGCCGACAATCCAAGCTTTCCAAATATGCAAGTGCTCATTCTTTCGAAAAATGGCCGAAATCCCTCATACGTCACGACGAAGTGGTGAGTTCAATTCGAAACGGTCGCTACATTTCCAAAATGGACTTACGGGCCCAAAATGGACACCGGGTGCAAAAGTTTCGCTCAATTCTTCGTACGCCGACAATCCAAGCGTTCCAAATATGCAAGTTCTCACTCTTTCGAAAAATGGCCGAAATTCTTCATACGTCACGACGAAGTGGTGAGTTCAATCCAAAACGGTCGCTCTATTTCCAAAAAGTACTTACCGGCCAAAAACGAACTCCGGGTGCTAAAGTTACGCTCAATTCTTCGTACTCTGACAATCCGAGCGTTCCAAATATGCAAGTGCTCACTCTTTCGAAAAATGGCTGAAATCCCTCATACGTCACGACGAAGTGGTGAGTTTAATCTAAAACGGTCGCTACATTTCCAAAAAGTACTTACAGGCCCAAAACGGACACCGTGTGCAAAAATTACGCTCAATTCTTCGTACGCCGACAATCGAAGCGTTCCAAAAATGCAAGTGCTCACACTTTTAAAAAATGTCTGAAATCCCTCATACGTCATGACGAAATGGTGAGTTCAATCCAAAACGGTCGCTACATTTCCAAAAAGTACTTACGGGCCCAAAACGGACACTGTGTGCTAAAGTTACGCTCAATTCTTCGTACGTCGACAATCCAAGCGTTCCAAATATACAAGTGCTCACACTTTCAAAAAATGGTTGAAATCCATCATACGTCACGACGAAGTGGTGAGTTCAATCCAAAACGGTCGCTACATTTCCAAAAAGTACTTACTGGCCCAAAACGGACATCGTGTGCAAAAGTTACGCTCAATTCTTCGTACGTCGACAATCCAAGCGTTCCATAATGTAAGTGCTCATTCTTTAGAAAAATGGCCAAAATCCCTCATACGTCATGACGAAGTTGTGAGTTCAATCCAAAACGGTCGCTACATTTTCAAAAATTACTTATGGGCCCAAAACGGACACCGCGTGCAAAAGTTACGCTCAATTCTTGGTACGCCGACAATCCAAGCGTTCCAAATTTGCAAGTGGTCATTCTTTCAAAAAATGGCCAAAATCCCTCATACGTCACGATGAAGTTGTGAGTTAAATCAAAAATGGTCGCTACATTTCCAAAAAGGACTTACGGGCCCAAAACGGATACCGGGTGCAAAAGTTACGCTCAATTCATGGTACGCCGACAATCCAAGCGTTCTAAATATGCAAGTGCTCACACTTTTTAAAAATGACCGAAATCCCTCATACGTCACGATGAAGTGGTGAGTTTAATCCAAAACGGTCGGTACATTTCCAAAAAGTACTTACGGGCCCAAAATGGATACCGCGTGCAAAAGTTACGCTCAATTCTTCGTACGTCGAAAATCCAAGCGTTCCAAATATGCAAGTGCTCATTCTTTCGAAAAATGGCCAAAATCCCTCATACGTCTTGACGAAGTTGTGAGTTCAATCCAAAACGGTCGCTACATTTTCAAAAATTACTTATGGGCCCAAAACGGACACCGTGTGCAAAAGTTAAGCCCAATTCTTGGTACGCCGACAATCCAATCTTTCCAAATATGTAAGTGCTCATTCTTTCGAAAAATGGCCGAAATCCCCCATACGTCACGACGAAGTTGTGAGTTAAATCCAAAACGGTCGCTACATTTCCAAAAAGGACTTACGGGTCCAAAACGGACACCGGGTGCAAAAGTTACGCTCAATTCACGGTACGCTGACAATCCAAGCGTTCCAAATATGCAAGTGCTCACACTTTCGAAAAATGACCGAAATCCCTCATACGTCACGACGAAGTGGTGAGTTCAATCCAGAACGGTCGCTACATTTCCAAAAAATACTTACGGGCCCAAAACGGACAACGTGTGCAAAAGTTACGCTCAATTCTTCGTACGCCGACAATCCAAACGTTCCAAATATGCAAGTGCTTGCAATTTCAAAAAATGGCCAAAATCCCTCATACGTCGCGATGAAGTGGTGAGTTCAATCCAAAACGGTCGCTACGTTTCCAAAAAGTACTTACGGGCCCAAAACGGACACCGTGTGCAAAAGTTATGCTCAATACTTCGTACGTCGACAATCCAAACGTTCCAAATATGCAAGTGCTCACACTTTCGAAAAATGACCGAAATCCCTCATACGTCATGACGAAGGGGTGAGTTCAATCCAGAACGGTCGCTACATTTCCAAAAAGTACTTACGGGCCCAAAACGGACACCGTGTGCAAAAGTTATGCTCAATACTTCGTACGTCGACAATCCAAACGTTCCAAATATGCAAGTGCTCACACTTTCGAAAAATGACCGAAATCCCTCATACGTCATGACGAAGGGGTGAGTTCAATCCAGAACGGTCGCTACATTTCCAAAAAGTACTTACGGGCCCAAAACGGACACCGTGTGCAAAAGTTACGCTCAATTCTTCGTACGCCGACAATCCAAGCGTTCCAAATATGCAAGTGCTCATTCTTTCGAAAAATGGCCGAAATCCCTCATACGTCACGACGAAGTGGTGAGTTCAATCCAAAACGGTCGCTCTATTTCCAAAAAGTATTTACCGGCCAAAAATGAACTCCGGGTGCTAAAGTTACGCTCAATTCTTCGTACTCCGACAATCCAAGCGTTCCAAATATGCAAGTGCTACCACTTTCGAAAAATGACCGAAATCCCTCATACGTCATGACGAAGTGGTGAGTTCAATCCAGAACGGTCGCTACATTTCCAAAAAATACTTACGGGCCCAAAACGGACACCGTGTGCAAAAGTTACGCTCAATTCTTCGTACGCCGACAATCCAAACGTTCCAAATATGCAAGTGCTTAGAATTTCGAAAAATGGCCAAAATCCCTCATACGTCGCGATGAAGTGGTGAGTTCAATCCAAAACGGTCGCTACGTTTCCAAAAAGTACTTACGGGCCCAAAACGGACACTGTGTGCAAAAGTTACGCTCAATACTTCGTACGTCGACAATCCAAACGTTCCAAATATGCAAGTGCTCACACTTTCAAAAAATGGTTGAAATCCATCATACGTCACGACGAAGTGTAGAGTTCAATCCAAAACGGTCGCTACATTTCCAAAAAGTACTTATGGGCCCAAAACGGACACCGTGCGCAAAAGTTAAGCCCAATTCTTGGTACGCCGACAATCCAAGCGTTCCAAATATGCAAGTTCTCATTCTTTCGAAAAATGGCCGAAATCCCTCATACGTCACGACGAAGTGGTGAGTTCAATCCAAAACGGTCGCTACATTTCCAGAATGGACTTACGGGCCCAAAACGGACACCGTGTGCAAAAGTTTCGCTCAATTCTTCGTACGCCGACAATCCAAGCGTTCCAAATAGGCAAGTGCTCACTCTTTCGAAAAATTGCCGAAATCCCTCATACGTCACGAAGAAGTGGTGAGTTCAATCCAAAACCGTCGCTCTATTTCCAAAAAGTACTTACCGGCCAAAAACGAACTCCGGGTGCTAAAGTTACGCTCAATTCTTCGTACTCCGACA
>NW_019264966.1:0-229 GCF_002742605.1 Olea europaea var. sylvestris
AGTTCGTCTTTTCAGTTTCTTCCTTCCCCAACCATTATTTTAACTAGAGATTTTTGTACTGTAGAATGTTCGCTTGTGCAGCTGTCCGCTGATATTTACTTTATCTATAAAGATTTGACGGAAGATCTTCAATATAGTATGTCTCGCGACCAATTAGCTGTTATTCAACAAAAAAGACTTTATGGTATATATGTTCTATCTCCGCTACAAGTTAAGTTCATAAAGAAGG
>NW_019264966.1:29590-29888 GCF_002742605.1 Olea europaea var. sylvestris
CCAATTCGTTATTGTAAATATCTTACAAATATGTTTGCTTAGTCCCCATTCCTGGTAGTCTAGCTCAGTCTGTCTCTTGTCTGTCCATTCCTTTAGTTTGTCGTCTCTATCTTTATTTGTCTTTAGTAAGAAAGCCTGTTAAAGCCATCTGATAAGTCAGGTACTAGAGGTCCATTCAATGCTCTAATAAGCTTTCTTTTCGGCCCTGGAATTGACCATTATTCAAAGACAGTAGGCAAAGCACTATAAGGAAGTGAAGTAGGGTCGGCAGATATAGGCTTCTCTTCTATTGAATAAG
>NW_019264967.1:0-6303 GCF_002742605.1 Olea europaea var. sylvestris
TCGACCCTGGCTCGATTTTTTTTCCGATGAATTGGTCAAATTTGAGCCCATTTCGACACTGTCGCGAAAAATGACGAAATCGCCCCCGCGCGATTTTTGTTTTCCATCAATCAGTCAAATTTTAGCCGATTTCGACACTGTCATGAAAAATGACGAAATTGCCCCCGGAGCGATTTTTGTTTCCGATCAATCGGTCAAATTTGAGCCCATTTCGACTCCGTCGTGAAAAATGACGAAATCGCCCCCTGCGCGATTTTTGTTTTCCTTCAATCAGTCAAATTTTAGCCGATTTCGACACCGTCGCGAAAAATGACGAAATTGCCCCCGGCGCGATTTTTGTATTCCATCAATCAGTCAAATTTTAGACGATTCCAAAACCGTCGCGAAAAATGTCGAAATCGACCCCGGCGCGATTTTTTTCCGATGAATCGGTCAAATTTGAGCCCAATTCGACACCGTCGCGAAAAATGACGAAATCGCCCCGGCGCGATTTTTGTTTCCCATCAATCAGTCAAAATTTAGCCGATTTCGAAACTGTCGCGAAAAATGACGAAATTGCCCCCGGCGCGATTTTTGTTTCTGATCAATCGGTCAAATTTGTGCCCATTTCGACACCGTCGGGAAAAATGACGAAATCGCCGCCGGCGCGATTTTTGTTTCCGATCAATCTGTCAAATTTGAGCCCATTTCGACACTGTCGCGAAAAATTACGAAATAGCCCCCGACGCGATTTTTGTTTCTCATCAATCAGTCAAATTTTTGCTGATTCCGACACCGTCGCGAAAAATGACGAAATTGCCCCCGGCGCGATTTTTGTTTCCCATCAATCAGTCAAATTTTAGACGATTCCAAAACCGTTGCGAAAAATGACGAAATCGACCCTGGCTCGATTTTTTTTCCGATGAATTGGTCAAATTTGAGCCCATTTCGACACTGTCGCGAAAAATGACGAAATCGCACCCGCGCGATTTTTGTTTTCCATCAATCAGTCAAATTTTAGCCGATTTCGACATTGTCGTGAAAAATGACGAAATTGCCCCCGGAGCGATTTTTGTTTCCGATCAATCGGTCAAATTTGTGCCCATTTCGACTCCGTCGTGAAAAATGACGAAATCGCCCCCTGCGCGATTTTTGTTTCCCTTCAATCAGTCAAATTTTAGCCGATTTCGACACCGTCGCGAAAAATGATGAAATTGCCCCCGGCGCGATTTTTGTTTCCCATCAATCAGTCAAATTTGAGCCGATTCCGACACCGTCGCGAAAAATGACGAAATCGCCCCGGGCGCGATTTTTGTTTCCCATCAATCAGTCAAATTTTAGCCGATTTCGACACCGTCTCGAAAAATGACGAAATTGCCCCTGCTCGATTTTTTTTCCAATCAATCGGTCAAATTTGAGCCCATTTCGACACCGTCGCAAAAAATGACGAAATCGCCCCCGGCGCGATTTTTGTTTCCGATGAATCTGTCAAATTTTTGCTCATTCCAACACCGTCGCGAAAAATGACGAAATCGCCCCGGGCGCGATTTTTGTTTCCCATCAATCAGTAAAATTTTAGTCGATTCCGACACCGTCGCAAAAATTGAAGAAATTGCTCCCGACGCGATTTTTGTTTACCATCCATAAGTCAAATTTTAGACGATTCCAAAACCGTCGCGAAAAGTGACGAAATCGACCCCGGCGCGATTTTTTTCCGATGAATCGTTCAAATTTGAGCCCATTTCGACACCGTCGCGAAAAATGACGAAATCGCCCCCGGCGCGATTTTTGTTTCCGATCAATCGGTCAAATTTTAGCCGATTCCGACGCCGTCGAGAAAAATGACGAAATAGCCCCCGGCGAGATTTTTGTTTCCGATCAATCGGTCAAAATTTAGCCGATTCTGACACCGTCGCGAAAAATGACGAAATTGCCCCGGGCGAGATTTTTGTTTCCGATCAATCGGTCAAAATTTAGCCGATTCTGACACCGTCGCGAAAAATGACGAAATTGCCCCGGGCGAGATTTTTGTTTCCGATCAATCGGTCAAAATTTAGCCGATTCTGACACCGTCGCGAAAAATGACGAAATTGCCCCGGGCGAGATTTTTGTTTCCGATCAATCGGTCAAAATTTAGCCGATTCTGACACCGTCGCGAAAAATGACGAAATTGCCCCGGGCGAGATTTTTGTTTCCGATCAATCGGTCAAAATTTTGCTCATTCCAACCCCGTCGCGAAAAATGACGAAATCGCCCCCGGCGCGATTTTTGTTTCCCATCAATCAGTCAAATTTTAGCCGATTCCGACACCGTCTCGAAAAATGACGAAATTGCCCCTGCTCGATTTTTTTTCCAACGATCGGTCAAATTTGATCCCATTTCGACACCGTCGCGAAAAATGACGAAATCGCCCCCGGCGAGATTTTTGTTTCCGATCAATCGGTCAAAATTTTGCTCATTCCAACACCGTCGCGAAAAATGACGAAATCGCCCCCGGCGCGATTTTTGTTTCCCATCAATCAGTAAAATTTTAGTCGATTCCGACACCGTCGCGAAAATTGACGAAATTGCTCCCGACGTGATTTTTGTTTCCTATCAATAAGTCAAATTTTAGACGATTCCAAAACCGTCGCGAAAAATGACGAAATCGACCCCGGCGCGATTTTTTTCCGTTGAATCGTTCAAATTTGAGCCCATTTCGACACCGTCGCGAAAAATGACGAAATCGCCCCCGGCGCGACTTTTTTTCCCTTCAATCAGTCAAATTTTAGCCGATTACGACACCATCGCGAAAAATGACGAAATTGCCCCCGGCGCGATTTTTTTTCCGATGAATCGGTCAAATTTGAGCCCATTTCGACACCGTCGCGAAAAATGACGAAATCGTCCCCAGCGCGATTTTTGTTTCCATCAATCAGTCAAATTTTAGCTGATTTCGAAACTGTTGCGAAAAATGACGAAATTGCCCCCGGCACTATTTTTGTTTCCGATCAATCGTTCAAATTTGTACCCATTTCGACACCATTGGGAAAAATGACGAAATCGCACCCGGCGCAATTTTTGTTTCCGATCAATCTGTCAAATTTGAGCCCATTTCGACACCGTCGCGAAAAATTACGAAATCGCCCACGGCGCGATTTTTTTTCCCATCAATCAGTCAAATTTTAGCTTATTTCGAAACTGTTGCGAAAAATGACGAAATTACCCCCGGCGCGATTTTTGTTTCCGATCAATCGTTCAAATTTGTGCCCATTTCGACACCGTCGGGAAAAATGACGAAATCGCACCCTGCGCGATTTTTGTTTCCCATCAATTAGTCAAATTTTAGCCGATTCCGACAGCGTCGCGAAAAATGACGAAATTGCCCCCGGCGCGATTTTTGTTTCCCATCAATCAGTCAAATTTTAGCCGATTCCGACACCGTCTCGAAAAATGATGAAATTGCCCCTGCGCGATATTTGTTTCCCATCAATCAGTCAAATTTTAGCCGATTTCGACACTGTCGCGAAAAATGACGAAATTGACCCCGGCTCGATTTTTGTTTCCGATCAATTGGTCAAATTTGAGCCCATTTCGACACCGTCGCGAAAAATGACGAAATAGACCCCGGTTCCATTTTTGTTTCCGATCAATCAATCAAATTTTAGACCATTCTGACGTCGTCGCGAAAAACGACGAAATTGCCCTCGGCGCGATTTTCATTACCGATTAATTTGTCAAATTTTAGCCGATTACGACACCGTTGTGAAAAATGACGGAATTGCGCCCGACGCGATTTTTGTTTCCGATCAATCTGTCAAATTTGAGCCCATTTCGACACCGTCACGAAAAATTACGAAATCACCCCCGGCTTAATTTTTGTTTCCCATCAATCAGTCAAATTTTAGCCGATTTCGACACCGTCGCGAAAAATTACGAAATTGCCCTCGGCGCGATTTTTGGTTCCCATCAATCAGTCCAATTTTAGACGATTCCAAGACCGTCGCGAAAAAAGAGGATATTGCCCCCGGGCTCCATTTTTTTTCGATGAATCGGTCAAATTTGAGCCCATTTCGACACCGTCGCGAAAAATGTCGAAATCGCCCCCGACGCGATTTTATTTTCCTATCAATCAGTCAAATTTTAGCCAATTTCGACACCGTCGCGAAAAATTACGAAATCACCCCCGGCTTAATTTTTGATTCCCATCAATCAGTCAAATTTTAGCAGATTCCGACACCGTCGCGAAAAATGACGAAATTGCCCCCTGCGCGATTTTTGTTTCCCATAAATCAATCAAGTTTTAGCCGATTCCGACACCGTCTCGAAAAATGACGAAATTGCCCCTGCGCGATTTTTTTTCCAATCAATCGGTCAAATTTGAGCCCATTTCGACACCGTCGCGAAAAATGACGAAATTGCCCCTGCGCGATTTTTTTTCCAATCAATCGGTCAAATTTGAGCCCATTTCGACACCATCGCGATAAATGACGAAATCGCCCCCGGCGCGATTTTTGTTTCCGATCAGTCTGTCAAATTTTTGCTCATTCCAACACCGTCGCGAAAAATGAAGAAATCACCCCCGGCGCGACTTTTTTTCCCATCTATCAGTCAAATTTTAGCCGATTCCGACACCGTCGCGAAAAATGACGAAATTGCCCCCGGCGCGATCTTTGTTTCCCATCAATCAGTCAAATTTTAGACGATTTCAAAACCGTCGCGAAAAATGTCGAAATCGACCCCGGCGCGATTTTTTTTCCGATGAATCGGTCAAATTTGAGCCCATTTCGACACCGTCGCGAAAAATGACGAAATCGCCCCCAGCGCGATTTTTGTTTCCATCAATCAGTCAAATTTTAGCCGATTTCGAAACTGTTGCGAAAAATGACGAAATTGCCCCCGGTACTATTTTTGTTTCCGATCAATCGTTCAAATTTGTACCCATTTCGACACCGTTGGGAAAAATGACGAAATCGCACCCGGCGCGATTTTTGTTTCCGATCAATCTGTCAAATTTGAGCCCATTTCGACACCGTCGCGAAAAATTACGAAATCGCCCACGGCGCGATTTTTGTTTCCCATCAATCAGTCAAATTTTAGCCGATTCCGACACCGTCACGAAAAATGACGAAATTGCCCCCGGCGCGATTTTTGTTTCCCATAAATCAGTCAAGTTTTAGCCAATTCCGACACCGTCTCGAAAAATGACGAAATTGCCCATGTTCGATTTTTTTTCCAATCAATCGGTCAAATTTGAGCCAATTTCGACACCGTCGCGAAAAATGACGAAATCGCCCCCGACGCGATTTTTGTTTCCGATCAATCTGTCAAATTTTTGCTCATTCCAACACCGTCGCGAAAAATGACGAAATCGCCCCCGACGCGATTTTTGTTTCCGATCAATCTGTCAAATTTTTGCTCATTCCAACACCGTCGCGAAAAATGACGAAATTGCCCCCGGCGCGATTTTTGTTTCCCATCAATCAGTCAAATTTTAGCTGATTTCGAAACTGTTGCGAAAAATGACGAAATTGCCCCCGGCGCGATTTTTGTTTCCCATCAATCAGTCAAATTTTAGCTGATTTCGAAACTGTTGCGAAAAATGACGAAATTGCCCCCGGCGCGATTTTTGTTTCCCATCAATCAGTCAAATTTTAGCTGATTTCGAAACTGTTGCGAAAAATGACGAAATTGCCCCCGGCGCGATTTTTGTTTCCCATCAATCAGTCAAATTTTAGCTGATTTCGAAACTGTTGCGAAAAATGACGAAATTGCCCCCGGCGCGATTTTTGTTTCCCATCAATCAGTCAAATTTTAGCCGATTTCGACACCGTCGCGAAAAATGACGAAATCGTCCCAGGCGCGATTTTTGTTTCCCATCAATCAGTCAAATTTTAGCTGATTTCGAAACTGTCACGAAAAATGACGAAATTACCCCCGGCGCGATTTTTGTTTCCCATAAATCAGTCAAGTTTTAGCCGATTCCGACACCGTCTCGAAAAATGACGAAATTGCCCCTGCTCGATTTTTTTTCCAATCAATCGGTCAAATTTGATCCAATTTCGACACCGTCGCGAAAAATGACGAAATCGCCCCCGACAAGATTTTTGTTTCCGATCAATCTGTCAAATTTTTGCTCATTCCAACACCGTCGCGAAAAATAACGAAATCGCCCCCGGCGCGATTTTTGTTTCCCATCAATCAGTAAAATTTTAGTCGATTCCGACACCGTCGCGAAAATTGACGAAATTGCTCCCGACGCGATTTTTGTTCCCCATCAGTAAGTCAAATTTTAGCCGATTCCGACACCGTCGCGAAAAATGACGAAATTGCCCCCGGCGCGAT
>NW_019264967.1:6330-6640 GCF_002742605.1 Olea europaea var. sylvestris
CCCCGGCGCGATTTTTTTCCGATGAATCGGTCAAATTTGAGCCCATTTCGACACCGTCGCGAAAAATGACGAAATCGTCCCAGGCGCGATTTTTGTTTCCCATCAATCAGTCAAATTTTAGACGATTCCAAAACCGTCGCGAAAAATGACGAAATCGACCCCGGCGCGATTTTTTTCCGATGAATCGATCAAATCTGAGCCCATTTCGACACCGTCGGGAAAAATGCGGAAATCGCACCCTGCGCGATTTTTGTTTCCCATCAATCAGTCAAATTTTAGCCGATTCCGACACCGTCGCGAAAAATGACGA
>NW_019264967.1:7028-8301 GCF_002742605.1 Olea europaea var. sylvestris
AATCTATCAAATTTTTGCCCATTCCAACACAGTCGCGAAAAATGACGAAATAGACCCCGGTGCGATTTTTGTTTCCGATCAATCAATCAAATTTTAGACCATTCTGCCGCCGTCGTGAAAAACGACGAAATTGCGCTCGGCGCGATATTTATTACCGATTAATTTGTCAAATTTTAGCCGATTCCGACACCGTTGTGAAAAATGACAGAATTGATCCCGACGCGATTTTTGTTTCCGATCAATCAGTCAAATTTTATCCGATTTCGACACCGTCGCGAAAAATGACGAAATTGCCCCCGGCGTGATTTTTGTTTCCGACCAATCAGTCAAATTTGAGCCCATTCCGACCCCGTCTCGAAAAATGACGAAATTGCCGCCGGCGAGATTTTTGTTTCCGATCAGTCTGTCAACTTTTTGCTCATTCCAACACCGTCGCGAAAAATGACGAAATCGCCGCCGGCGAGATTTTTGTTTCCGATCAGTCTGTCAACTTTTTGCTCATTCCAACACCGTCGCGAAAAATGACGAAATCGCCGCCGGCGAGATTTTTGTTTCCGATCAGTCTGTCAACTTTTTGCTCATTCCAACACCGTCGCGAAAAATGACGAAATCGCCGCCGGCGAGATTTTTGTTTCCGATCAGTCTGTCAACTTTTTGCTCATTCCAACACCGTCGCGAAAAATGACGAAATCGCCGCCGGCGAGATTTTTGTTTCCGATCAGTCTGTCAACTTTTTGCTCATTCCAACACCGTCGCGAAAAATGACGAAATCGCCTCCGGCGCGATTTTTGTTTCCGATCAATTGGTCAAATTTGAGCCCATTTCGACACCGTCGGGAAAAATGACGAAATCGCCGCCGGCGAGATTTTTGTTTCCGATCAGTCTGTCAAATTTTTGCTCATTCCAACACCGTCGCGAAAAATGACGAAATCGCCCACGGCGCGATTTTTGTTTCCCATCAATAAGTCAAATTTTAGTCGATTCCGACACCGTCGCGAAAATTGACGAAATTGCTCCCGGCCCGATTTTTGTTTCCCATCAATCAGTCAAATTTCAGACGATTCCAAAACCGTCTCGAAAAATGACGAAATCGACCCCGGCGCGATTTTTTTCCGATGAATCGTTCAAATTTGAGCCCATTTCGACACCGTCGCGAAAAATGACGAAATCGCCCCCGGCGCGACTTTCATTCCCATCAATCAGTCAAATTTTAGCCGATTCCAACACCGTCGCGAAAATTGACGAAATTGCCCCCGGCGCGATTTTTGTTTCC
>NW_019264967.1:8534-11535 GCF_002742605.1 Olea europaea var. sylvestris
GTCGCGAAAAATGACGAAATCGACCCCGGCGCGATTTTTTTTCCGATGAATCGTTCAAATTTGAGCCCATTTCGACACCGTCACGAAAAATGACGAAATCGCCCCCGGCGCGACTTTCATTCCCATCAATCAGTCAAATTTTAGCCGATTCCGACACCGTCGCGAAAATTGACGAAATTGCCCCCGGCGCGATTTTTGTTTCCATCAATCAGTCAAATTTTAGCCGATTCCGACACCGTCTCGAAAAATGACGAAATTGCCCCTGCGCAATTTTTGTTTCCCGTCAATCAGTCAAATTTTAGCCGATTTCGACACTGTCGCGAAAAATGACGAAATTGACCCCAGCACGATTTTTGTTTCCGATCAATTGGTCAAATTTGAGCCCATTTCGACACCGTCGCGAAAAATTAGGAAATCGCCCCCGGCACGATTTTTGTTTCCCTTCAGTTAGTCAAATTTTAGCCGATTACGACACCGTCGCGAAAAATGACGATATTGCCCTCGGCGCGATTTTTGATTCCCATCAATCAGTCAAATTTTAGTCGATTCCGACACCGTCGCGAAAAATGACGATATTGCCCTCGGCGCGATTTTTGATTCCCATCAATCAGTCAAATTTTAGTCGATTCCGACACCGTCGCGAAAAATGACGATATTGCCCTCGGCGCGATTTTTGATTCCCATCAATCAGTCAAATTTTAGTCGATTCCGACACCGTCGCGAAAAATGACGATATTGCCCTCGGCGCGATTTTTGATTCCCATCAATCAGTCAAATTTTAGTCGATTCCGACACCGTCGCGAAAAATGACGATATTGCCCTCGGCGCGATTTTTGATTCCCATCAATCAGTCAAATTTTAGTCGATTCCGACACCGTCGCGAAAAATGACGATATTGCCCTCGGCGCGATTTTTGATTCCCATCAATCAGTCAAATTTTAGTCGATTCCGACACCGTCGCGAAAAATGACGATATTGCCCTCGGCGCGATTTTTGATTCCCATCAATCAGTCAAATTTTAGTCGATTCCGACACCGTCGCGAAAAATGACGATATTGCCCTCGGCGCGATTTTTGATTCCCATCAATCAGTCAAATTTTAGTCGATTCCGACACCGTCGCGAAAAATGACGATATTGCCCTCGGCGCGATTTTTGATTCCCATCAATCAGTCAAATTTTAGTCGATTCCGACACCGTCGCGAAAAATGACGATATTGCCCTCGGCGCGATTTTTGATTCCCATCAATCAGTCAAATTTTAGTCGATTCCGACACCGTCGCGAAAAATGACGATATTGCCCTCGGCGCGATTTTTGATTCCCATCAATCAGTCAAATTTTAGTCGATTCCGACACCGTCGCGAAAAATGACGATATTGCCCTCGGCGCGATTTTTGATTCCCATCAATCAGTCAAATTTTAGTCGATTCCGACACCGTCGCGAAAAATGACGATATTGCCCTCGGCGCGATTTTTGATTCCCATCAATCAGTCAAATTTTAGTCGATTCCGACACCGTCGCGAAAAATGACGATATTGCCCTCGGCGCGATTTTTGATTCCCATCAATCAGTCAAATTTTAGTCGATTCCGACACCGTCGCGAAAAATGACGATATTGCCCTCGGCGCGATTTTTGATTCCCATCAATCAGTCAAATTTTAGTCGATTCCGACACCGTCGCGAAAAATGACGATATTGCCCTCGGCGCGATTTTTGATTCCCATCAATCAGTCAAATTTTAGTCGATTCCGACACCGTCGCGAAAAATGACGATATTGCCCTCGGCGCGATTTTTGATTCCCATCAATCAGTCAAATTTTAGTCGATTCCGACACCGTCGCGAAAAATGACGATATTGCCCTCGGCGCGATTTTTGATTCCCATCAATCAGTCAAATTTTAGTCGATTCCGACACCGTCGCGAAAAATGACGATATTGCCCTCGGCGCGATTTTTGATTCCCATCAATCAGTCAAATTTTAGTCGATTCCGACACCGTCGCGAAAAATGACGATATTGCCCTCGGCGCGATTTTTGATTCCCATCAATCAGTCAAATTTTAGTCGATTCCGACACCGTCGCGAAAAATGACGATATTGCCCTCGGCGCGATTTTTGATTCCCATCAATCAGTCAAATTTTAGTCGATTCCGACACCGTCGCGAAAAATGACGATATTGCCCTCGGCGCGATTTTTGATTCCCATCAATCAGTCAAATTTTAGTCGATTCCGACACCGTCGCGAAAAATGACGATATTGCCCTCGGCGCGATTTTTGATTCCCATCAATCAGTCAAATTTTAGTCGATTCCGACACCGTCGCGAAAAATGACGATATTGCCCTCGGCGCGATTTTTGATTCCCATCAATCAGTCAAATTTTAGTCGATTCCGACACCGTCGCGAAAAATGACGATATTGCCCTCGGCGCGATTTTTGATTCCCATCAATCAGTCAAATTTTAGTCGATTCCGACACCGTCGCGAAAAATGACGATATTGCCCTCGGCGCGATTTTTGATTCCCATCAATCAGTCAAATTTTAGTCGATTCCGACACCGTCGCGAAAAATGACGATATTGCCCTCGGCGCGATTTTTGATTCCCATCAATCAGTCAAATTTTAGTCGATTCCGACACCGTCGCGAAAAATGACGATATTGCCCTCGGCGCGATTTTTGATTCCCATCAATCAGTCAAATTTTAGTCGATTCCGACACCGTCGCGAAAAATGACGATATTGCCCTCGGCGCGATTTTTGATTCCCATCAATCAGTCAAATTTTAGTCGATTCCGACACCGTCGCGAAAAATGACGAAATCGACCCCGGCGGGATTTTTTTCCCGATGAATTGGTCAAATTTGAGGCCATTTGGACACCGTCGTAAAAAATGACAAAATCGCCCCCCGCGCGATTTTTTTCACATCAATCAGTCAAATTTTAGCCGATTACGACAACGTCGCGAAAAATGACGAAATTGCCCCCGACGCGATTTTTGGTTCCATC
>NW_019264968.1:0-480 GCF_002742605.1 Olea europaea var. sylvestris
GAATGAGAAGTGTCTGATCTAGGAGAGTTCAATCTTGATATCGAAGTTCGTTTACTTTTAGGAAGACATCATATTGGAATTGGAAGTGTTATTCATAACCATCAAGGGTTAGTACAGTATGTACAATGATTATTGATGGAGGATTTTTGCACAAGGAAAGCGGGAGGCTTCGGTACTCCGTAGGAGAATACTTCTAGCCGAATTCCATAGCCTATCATCTCCACGGCTAAATGTAATGCTCTCAAACTGGTACACAACATTAACTCAGAATTTAGCTTTGTTACTAATGTCCCATTTTCTCTTTGATATTGTAGCTTTGTTAGGCATCGTAAAATGTAATTCTTTCCACCTTGTTTTCCGAGACATTGTTATAAAACCCAATCTAGCTCGGACGATTAGGTCGTGAAACCGGTGACCCGGCCCATAGACAGGGCCGAGTTGGGTTATATTATCCATATGCAACTGAACTGGTCAAAGCTC
>NW_019264968.1:10378-11530 GCF_002742605.1 Olea europaea var. sylvestris
CAAATATTAAATTTAACCACTCAGTTTGTAGAAGTCACAAGTACTATTCATATATTCACCACTCACATCAAGTTGGGCTGTGGCTTGAATCGATAAAATTATTGCAGCTTAAAATTTATATAAGTTCAATCAGGCAATTAGAAAAAAGAGTGAATTGTTTTCTTGCTTTCTTCGTTTGTTCCATAATTTTGGGAAATGGAACGAGGCAAAATAAATGACCTTGATTCTGTGAAAAGAAATGCAAGTGAGACGTGGTGACAGTTTGCGGTGTAGGAGGGCGGCATCAGGTAATGGTTTTCGGTTTTCAGTTTGGGGTGGGTGGGGGTAAATGGTAGAGGGTGGGGAAGAAGACGGGTTTTTATTTTCTTTTGGTATTTTAATTTAATTTTTAACCTTTTATGTATACCATTTTATCCTTTTAAAATTAGTTAAAATATGATCATAATAAAATTTTCAAGTCATCGAACGGTCTTATAGATCGATTTCATCTAGTTGTCCTTGCAAAATGAAAGGGTCGGAACTGTAGGTGGAACAAATTAAAGGTTAAGATAAACTTTGCAAAGCTGGAGGAATGCTTTGGCAGAACCTGGAGGATTTCCATACTGATGATCACCCATGGATAGTGGCAGGAGATTTTAATATTATTCGTGAGGATGGGGAAAGAATTGGGGGCCATCCAAGACCTTTGTCGGCGATGGGGGAATTTAATGCTTGCCTTGATAATTGCGGTTTAGTGGAGATGAGAGCACAAGGTAGACATATGTCTTGGTGCAATGGTCGAAGTGGTCTAGCTAGAAGCTGGGCAAAGTTGGATAGGGTGATGGTGAACTCGACTTTCCTGAATGAACATAATTAATGTGAAATGGAGTTTCTAGCTAGGAAAACCTCTGATCACCGCCCCATGTTAATTCATTTCAACAAGGCTTCCTTGAGGTATGGTCCATCACCTTTAAGATTTCAGAATATGTGGAGAACGCATGACACTTTCACTCAGCTGGTCACTACAGTTTGGAAAAAGCCAGAGCACAGAGTAGGACTAAGGAAGTTGGCAGCTAAACTGAAAAAAACCAAGATGGCTTTGCGAGGATGGAATAAACAAGTTTTTGGCCATGTTACTCATCACATTAAGGAATTGGAAGAGAAAGTTGAGGT